>NW_020947661.1:52106-347016 GCF_900497805.2 Vombatus ursinus | reverse complement strand
AGAGAGAGAGAGAGAGAGAGAGAGAGAGAGAGAGAGAGAGAGAGAGATGTATTAAATCCCTATGTAAAAATGAAAGCAATACAAAGTCTGGCACAGCAAGAGGAATAGGGTAGCCTCCCTGAAATGAGCTACAAATCAAAAATGATATCTAAGTGGTTTTACAGCCAAACCAAGAACAGAATGGTACCTATTGATGCAAGAAGATGATAACTTTAGACTCCAAGGGCTTACCTTTGTATGGCAACACCCTATTTATGTTGGGTTTTGGAGCATTTGGGATATAACCCCTTGAGCACCTTAACACCAAATGTGACCTACACCATTAAAATGCCATTTGAAATCCACTGGGATAGAGAAAATTCCTAACACAGTGATAAATTGTCTGAGAAGTTTTCTAAATTCTCAGGGGTCCTCATTTATTTATTTTTTCTTTGTCTATGTGTATCCAGGATTTTAAAAAATGAAAAGCAAGATTGGATAGCAACATAGCCAAACTAGTAAGATCTAGTATGAGAACCCTCAACAATTATTCTTTGATCAAAATGTGTCAATTGTAGTTGTGACATTGTTGACTAGGTATGAAAACTGGCCCTCATCACCTCACCAGACTCATTTTAGTCAGGCTATAACTCATATTGATTATACTTACACACAAATGAGGCTGAAAGACTATTTATGAAACTTAACATAGAAATTATAGATTCTAGAACAAAGGTACTATTCACAATAAGTACAATCATCCATATATTAAGGCAGTATGGACAATCTTTTCAAGGCTTCTGATAATTTTTTCCTGGAATATAAGGTCATGTATGATACATGCCATAGAGATTTTCCAAAGGATAGTTCACATATGCTATGAGGGTCAGAAGATAAGGATCATAGACTCCCTGATCATGAAAGGGAACATGAGATTCTCTAGCTTGGTAAGATTATTTGGTTTTGTCCCCTGTCTTTGAAACTAAAAAGCTTGAAAGGACTTTCTTACAAAGACCTACAGTTGTATTAGCTCATTGCATCACAGAACATGGTAGGACAAATTGGATCTTAAGTAATCAACTGCTTTATACCTCACATTTATATTTATATTTTGCTTTCAAGATATTAAATAGAATTTCATTTGAATACATTTTTTGGAGGAAGGGTCAAACTATGGAAAAAACCAAGGTGGAGGATCCAGTGAGTGGCATCTCTTGTGCCAGGGAAATTATGAGTTAGAGAAATATCCAAACCCATAGACAGGAAACTAGGAAGACATTAGGGAAATGTAAAGGTTTGGAAGGTCTAGGAGATGGGAATACAGACCATACACTTTTAGAGGAAAAAAATACCTAGATCCTCAGGGGTACAACTCTCTAGGCCCTTTTACGCATTTTCATTTCAGTGATGTATTGTATCTAAAGTTTAGATCGCCATCTAGTGGCTCACTTCGACATACTATCCAAAGGTGCTACTGCAGAGTTATATGAAGCTGTTGTTTGAACCAGGCAATTATATCAGAAGCCTTTGGATTCTTCCATTTCTTACTCTTGAACCATATTTTCCAGCATATTTTTCGCTCTTCTCATGGATGCTCACTTTTACAGTGAGTTAACCTATTTTTAAATTAGATTGTCTTTGTAAATTATTTGTAATATTTCTTTATAGCCTCATTCTTTGTAAAAGATGGTGTTTTTTATATTTAATTTCTGTTTTATTTTTTCTTAATTTCACATAAACAAACTTTTACAAGTTTAATTTAATTTATTTATGTTAAATTTCGATTTCTAAACTGTCTACCTCCCTTCTCACCTCACATTAGAGGAGGCCACCATTTGATATGTCTGTGTTTGTGTGTATGTGTTTGTGTGTGTGCATGTGTGTGTGTGTGTTTGTGTGTGTGTGTAAAATCATACTATGCATACTTCTATTTAATTACTTCTTTCTCTGGAGGTGGATATCATCTTCTTTTATAAGTCCTTTGTAGTTGATTTGAGTATTTATAATACTCAGAATAACTTAGTTGTTCTTATTTATTCTTCAAATAATATTGCTGTTACTGTATACAATGTTTTCTTAGTTCTCCTCATTTCACTCTTTCATTATTTCATGCAAGTCTTTACATGTTTTTTTCTAAAATCAATCAGCTCCTCATTTCTTACAGTACAGTAGTATTCCATCACAATTATATACCACAACTTGTTTAGTCATTCCCCAATTGATGAGCAACCTTCAAACTCCCATTCTTTGCCACTGCAAAACAAACTGCTATAAATATTTTAGAACATATAGATTCTTTTCCTTTTTCCTGATCACTTTGGGAAATAAATCTATTAATGGTATTGCTGGGTCAAAGAGTACACACAGTTTTATAATTCTTTCGGTATAATTCCAGATTGCTCCCCAAAATATTTGAATCAGTTCACAGTTCCACCAACATTGATCATATTCATGACACAATTTTTCCACATCCCCTCCAACATGTGTGGTTTCCTACTTCAATCATTTTAGCCAATCTGGTAGGTATGAGATGATATCTCAAGGTTGTTTTAATTTGTATTTCTCTAATTAATAATGATTCAGAGAATTTTTTCATAGACTATATAGTTTTGATTTCATAAAAAATGGCCTATTCATATCCTTTGACCACTTATCAATTAGGAAATAACTTATATTCTTATATATTTGATTAAGTTCTTTACATATTTGAAATATGAGACCTTTATCTGTCTATGAAAATATTTTCCCAGTTTTCTGCTTTCTTTCTAATCTTGTCTACTTTGATTTTATTTGTTAAAAATTTTTAAAAATTTAATATAAATGAAATTATTTTACATCTCACAATATTCTCTATCACTTGTTTATTCATCAATTCTTTTCTTATCCACAAATCTAATAGATAATAAGTTCCATATTCTCCTAATTTTCTTATAATATCTGCCTTTATATCTAGGTTATGTATCCATGTTAATCTTACCTTGGTAAATGGTGTAAGATATTGGATTATACTTAATTTCTGCCAGACTGTTTTCCAGTTTTCCCAACAATTTTGACCAAATAGCGAATTCCTATCCCAAAAGCTTAAATCTTTACATTATTCAAACACAAAGTTACTATAATAATTTATTACTGTTTATTGTATGTCTACTCCATTCCACTGATCCACCTTTCTATTTCTTAACCTGTACCAGAAAGTTTTGGTAATTACTGATTTATAATATTGTTTAAGATCTGGTACTGCTAAACCTCCTTACTTTATATTTTTTTTCATCAATTCCTTCTATATTCTTGACCTTTTGTTCTTCAAATGAATTTTGTTATTTTTACTAGCTGAATAAAAATTTTTGGTAATTTATTGGGATAGCATTGAATAAGTAGATTGGTTTAGTTTAAATTGTCATTTATTTTATTGGCTTTGCCCACCAAATGAACAATTATTATTTCTCCAATAATTTAAATCTGACTTAATTTGTATAAAAAGTTTTATTATTAGGTTCATAAACAAACATTTTTAGACATTTAAAAATTTTAAATCCCATATTTTCTCCCTCCTTCCTTCCCTTGTCCCATCAGTGAGAAGGCAAGTAATTTGATATAGATTATACATTTGTATTCATGCAAAATATTTCCATATTAGTCATGTTGCAAAAGAAAATGCAGACCAATAAAATCAAGAAAGATAAAGAAATTGAAAAACATATGATTGCTACAGAAACATAGAAAACATTTACATAATCTCATACAGATGATGATTGTAAAGCCAAGAAGTCAATACATAAAATGACTACACCAATGTAATGGAAAGAACAACCCCCTTAAATTAATAGAAAATAAATGCTATAAGATTATAAAAAAACAGTCATGGACCCAAAGAAGAGTAATAAGAAGACACCTCTCCCTACCCCTTTGCAGAGGTGGGAGGTTCATGTTTGTGGAATATTGCATGTATTTTCAGATCTTTGCAATCAACTTCTAAATTCACAAATTTAATGTAGTAGATGAAAATATACTTTTTCTAAAGCCCATTTATTCATATCACTTGATCATAACTATTATATCAGTAGAATGTTAGATCCTTGTAGGCTGGGACTGTTTCATTTTTGTCACTGTATGCTAAAAGCCTAACACAGTGCTTAGGATGTAGTATATACTTAATAAATACTTGTTCTTTTGAGTTAAATTCATGAAAAAATATGTTTCCTACTCATTAGTTTCCTCAGGGCCCCTTTTACTTCATTGTTCCTTAGACTGTAGATCAGGGGGTTCAACATGGGGATCATTACAGTGTAGATAACAGACACCACTTTATTCTCATCCATTGTGTAGCTGGAGTTAGGCATCATATAAATGAATGTAGTGGTTCCATAGAAGAGAGTGACTGCTGTGAGGTGGGAGGTGCAAGTTGAGAAAGCTTTGGATCCCCCCTCAGTGGACCTTATCTTCAGGACAGAGAAGAGGATGTATACATAAGAGATTAAGATAACTAACATTGTGATCACAATCACTAACCCACTACAGGTAGCAGGAAGAATTTCAGCAAGATTATCTTGGGAGTAAGAAAGCTTCAAAAGTGGTGAATAATCACAGAAAAAATGATTGATCTTATTGGGTCCACAGAATGACCGATTCAATAAGCAACAAGTAGAGATCCAAGAATTTACACAACCACCTAGGTAGGATGTGATGAGTAACAGGGTACAGACCCTAGTAGACATGTTGGTGGAGTAAAGTAGGGGGTTACAGATGGCCATATACCGATCATAGGCCATCACTGCCAGTAGAAAGCACTCAGTGGTCCCAAAGATGGCTGCAAAGAGCAACTGAGCCACACAACCTCCAAAAGGGATTATGGTTTTATCCACAAGGAAGTTTTTGAGCATAACAGGTGTGACAGATGAGGAATATCCAATATCCACAAATGCCAAGTGTCTGAGAAAAAGGTACATTGGGGTGTGAAGTTGGGAGCTAGTTCTGATCAATGTGATTATGCTAAGGTTACCAACTAAAGTGACTGCATAGACACCCAGAAATATCACAAAGAGGATGACATGAAGGGTTGGATCATCTGTTAGCCCCAAAATAATGAATTCTGTCACAGCAGTGCAGTTATTGCCAGACATCTGTCCTGGAAAGAGTGCCTGTTAGGCAGAAGAAAAGGAGATTAAAATAGAATGAAGGACTAAGATTTGAATATATCTATTGATGTATTCAGGAAACATTTACTGACCACCTCCTACATGCCCATCCTACTCTCTTATCCCCATGAGTTGCTAGTATGCACCATGGCAGAGTCATGGCAAAGCAAAGAAAAACAAATTTGCTTCCTCCCAATTTTTCCCAGTGGACTAACAGTAATATGTGATCTGCCAATTTTGTCATTGTGACAATTTTTAAAGGCCAGTAAGAGTGAAGAAGATAGTTTGCTCCTACCATAGAAACCTTTCTTAAATATGTGCAGAGATTATATCTAAAAGTGTAAATGCTGGTCTGCCAACTAACTACCATTTTTAATTCCTTCCAAAGAAATAGTCTGATTTGTTATCCCTGGCCTCTCATAGGTCCACTTTCCAAAACTGAAAATGTTACCCACCTCATGCTAATTGACCATGAGGAAAGTCCAGGTTTCTAAAATGACTCTTGTGCTCTAAAATCACAAAAGAGGAGAAATGGGAAATATGGATTCTGTCTTATTGTATTTATCTCCTAGAAATTGGCATTACTGAAAAGGGCTCTCATTAAGTGAGACATGGCTAGCCTGAAGGACCATGGGAAATTTCCCATGGGAACCTCTGCTGTTTTTAGGTAAAAACAATGCAAAGTACTTGCTCACCCTGCTGTAACCATATCCTGTTTTACATATTGCTTCCTTTAACTGCAGAAGAGCCAAGCAACCTGTGGTATAGGAAAGCAGCGGGAATTTATTGTGCCATGAAAAAGGACGAATATGACTGCTTTGGAGAAATATGGAAACACTCCTATTAACTGATGCCGAGTGAACTCAGTAGAACTAGAAGAACAATTTATGTTGTGACCAGAATAATCATGAAAGGGGAAACAACTTTGAAAGACCTCAGAACTAGGACCAACATAGTGACAAATCATGTCCTCAAAAGACCCATGAGGAAGTATTACCTACCACTTCTTGGCAGAGGTGATGAACTAGACCAGTTGCACAGGTTCCCAAAGTGGGCGAGACCATCCCCTCAGGGGCCCTGGAATGATCCAGGTGGGTGGTAGTAGTTTCGGCTGCAATTGGGGAGCATAGAATGAAAATAAGGGTTAACCTAACCTAACCCCAGGGGCACGCTGAGTAATTTTTTAAATGGGGTAATAGGTCAAATAAGTTTGGGAACCTCTGATGCATTCTCAGACATGGTGAATCTGTAGACTTGTGTTCTTGACTAGGGGTATCTCTTACAAGGAAGGACTTCCACTGTGAGAGGTAGCTAAGTGGCTAGTGATAGATGAGGACAAAACATTTTCAAAATGCAAAAAAAAAGGGGAAGCACAACTTTACTTGTTCATATGTTTTATTTCTTTTAAAGATGAAACTTGAAATGTTTTCAGTTTTTGATGCTTGGTTAAGTTCCAAATAAAAGAATTTATCTTAAATATGATTTTTACTAGAATGTTTTTATTACTCTCAACTCTAAACTCATTTTTCTCTCATCATTTTTCTTCTCTTCCCATTCCAATGAGAAAATATGTAAAATATTGAGATGCTGGTCGGCTCCAAGAAGAATTAGTCTATGACACACTTTTGTGGGTCTATAGTCTACTTCTTTGTGACTACAGAAGGATGCCTTAATAAAGTAAACATCTTTAGAGTGCTGAATTAATTGTTCCACACCTCCTATTTCACCCTTCCCTCTCAGGAGAAAAATTTACATCTTACTTTTCTGACAATAGAAAGGCTACTCCTCTGGGTTCCTGTTCTTTCTTGTTCTACAATTCCAAATGCCTCAGTATCATCCCCTATTATCTTTGCAACAAACTCTGAAAAGCAGATAGTTTTTCTTTTTTTCTAGCACCAATCCTTCAATTTGTTCCATTGATCTCATCCTCCTATTTCAATCTTAAGCTTTGCTTTTTGAAAAATAAGCTTTAATCCTTAATCTTTTTCATCTATCTTAATCATTTTATCTTCTTCCTTTTTTTTTTTTTTACAAATGGGCTCAGATTCATCAAAAATTTTCATTTGGCCCTGACAGTCCTTTCCAGCTATCGCACTATATCCCTTCCCTTTACTAATCAGCCATGGGGACTGGGGATGGGGGGGGGTGGGAAATATACCTTTATGAAATCCACTTCCTCTCCTAGTCACTTTTTTAAAAAATTAATTTTATTTTTAATTTATGGAATAAACAAGCATTTCCCTAACATAGCATAATAAAAAATATGATTGCGTATGAAAATGCAAATACATTGTGTATAACTTGCTATTCCCTTTAAATATATAATAAAATTATCATGTAAATTTCTTTTTTTCCTTCTTTTTTCTTCCCTTCTCCCCCCCTCCCCTCCATGGCTATCATTAGGCACAAATATGTATATAATATGTAAAATAATTCTGTAAATACTTCTATTTATCAATTCTTTTTTTGGATGTAGACAGTGTCTTCCTTCTTATGTCTTTTGTAGTTAATTTGGATACTTATGATAGTCAAAATGACTTATTCACTCAAAGTTGTTCTTAAGACAATATTATTGTAATTGTATACAATGTTCTCTTGCTTCTGCTCAGTTTAATCTTCATTACTTAGTGCAAGCCTATCCATGTTTTTCTAAAATCACTGAGCTCATCATTTCTTACAGCACAGTACTGTTCCATCACAATCATATACCACAACTTGTTCAGCCAGTTGACAATCATCTCCACAGTTTCCAGTTCTTTGCCACCACAAAGGGAGCTGCTGTAAATATTTTAGAACATATTGGTTCTTTTCCTGTCTCCTTAATCATCTTTGGAAATAGATCTAGTAGTGGTATTGCAGGTCAAAGGGTATAAGCAGTTTAATAACTCTTTATACGTAATTTGAGATTGCTCTCCAAAATCATTGGATCAGTTCACAATTCCACCAACAATGAAACACAGTCCCAATTTTTCCACATCCTCTCCAACATTTGTCACTTTTCCCTTCAATTGTTTTAGCCAACTTTATAGGTGTAAAATGATATCTCAAGGTTGTTTTAATTTGCATTTCCCTAATCAATAATGATTTAGAGCATTTTAACATATTACTATGAATTTGTTTTGGTTTCTTTATCTAAAAAGTGTCTGTTCATCTCCTTAGACAATTTCTCAATTGTGGAATGACTTGTATTCTTATAGATTTGTCAAAGTTCTTTCTATATTTGAGATATGAGACTTTTATCTGAGAAACTATCCATACATTTTTCCCCCCAATTTTTTGCTTTCCTTCAGGTCTTGGCAATATTTGGTTTATTTGTTAAAAAAAAAACTTCTTTTACTTTAATATAATTAAAATTATCCCTATTGCACCTTACTCTGCTCTCTATATCTTGTTTTTCCATAAATTGTTTGCCTATCCATAATTCTGATAGGTAATAGGTTCCATGTTCCTCAAATTTTCTTGTATTATCTTTCTTTATATCTAGGTCATGCATTCATTTTGATCTTATCTTGGTAAATGGTGTAAGATATTGGTCTATGCCCAATTTCTGCCATATTCTTTTTCATTTTTCCAACAGTTTTTACCAAACAATAATTCTTACGTCCAAATCTTAAGTCTTTACACTTCTCAGATACAAGTTTACTATATTTGCTGCTGAAGTTATCTATCTACTCTGTTCCATTGATCTACCTTTCTATTTCCTAGTCAGCACCAGAAAGTTTTGATAATTACTGCCTTATAACATAGTTTAAGATTTGGTACTGCTAAACCTCTTTCCTTTACATTTTGTATTAGTTCCTTTGATATTCTTGGTTTTTTGTTCTTCCAAATGCATTTTTTTATTTTTTAAATTCAGTAAAATATTGTTTGATAATTTAATAGGGATGGCATTGAACATATAAATTAATTTAGGTAAAAGTGTCATTTTTATTATATTGGCCCTCCATACCCATGAAATTAATACTTCTCCAATTATTTTATTATATATTATATTATATATAATATTTCTTCAATCTGATTTTAATTGTATAAAGATTCTTTTAATCATTTGATTCATGTAGTTCCTGGGTTTCTTTTGGTAGGTGTACTCCCAAGTAATTTATACCGTCTAGAGTTATATTAAATGGAGTATCTCTTACTATCTCTTCTTGCAGGGTTTTGTTTGTGATATATCAGAATGTTGATGATTTGTGTGGATTTATTTCATATGCTGCTACTTTGCTAAAATTATTGCTTCAACTAACTTTTCAGTTGGATCTTTGGGATTTTATAAGTATGTCATCCTATCACCCACAAAAAAGAGACAGTTTTATTACCTCATTCCCTGTTCTGATTTCTTCTGTTTCTTTTTTTTTCTCTTTTTGCTATTGCTAGGATTTCCAATAAAATATCGCATAATATTGATGACAGTAAGCATCCTTGTTCCACATCTGATCTTACTGGGAAGGCTTCTAGCTTATTCCCATCACAAATAATGCTTGCTGGTGGTTTTAGATAAATGGGT
Organism: Vombatus ursinus; assembly: GCF_900497805.2. NCBI lineage: Eukaryota > Metazoa > Chordata > Mammalia > Diprotodontia > Vombatidae > Vombatus > Vombatus ursinus. The sequence goes on along the minus strand of NW_020947661.1, from coordinate 337,398 downwards.
TTTTTTTAAAAACAAATTTAAGGAAAAAATCCATTTATACCTACGCTTCCAAGTGTTTTTAATAGAAATGAGCATTGTATTTTAGGAAAATATTTTTCTACATCTATTGATATAGCAATATGATTTTAAAAAAATTTTGTTATTGATATAATCAATTATGTTCACAGCTTTCCCAATGTTAAACTATTCTTGCATTCCCGTTGTAATGCTGTTTGGTCATAATGTATAATCTTTGTAATATATTGTTATAATATTTTAACTAATATTTTATTTAAGATTTTTGCATCCATATTCATTAATGACATTGGTCTATAATTTTCTTTCTCTGTTTTTACTCTTCCTGGTTTAGGTATCAGTATCATATTTGTATCATAAAAGGAATTTGGTAAGATCCCATCTTTGCCTAATTTAACCCATTTTAATCTTGTTTTTGACCACATCACACTAATCAAACTATACAAAATTACCAATAATTTCTTAAATTTAAAATAATAATATTTTTGTAATCTCCATTTAAATTTCTAGAGGGTAGGGATAGTTTTAGCTTTTTATTTGTATCATTAGCACCTAGGAAAGTGGCTGAAAAATAATAGGTACTCAGCAAATATTTGTTGATTAATTGATTCTTGACCTCTTTGAAACATATGAAACAACACACCATCCATTGTTCTTGGATATTTTCTTCTCAAGGTTTTTCATGGCACTAGCTCTCCTGGTATTAGTACTCCTACTGTATTTCTGACCTTTCCTTCTCAGCCTCCTTTGGCAGAACATGATCCAGGTGTAGCCTTCTAATTATACCTGTGCCCCAGCATCTGTCCTGGGTCCTCTTATCTTTTTCTATACCTTCTCAATGAGCTTATTAGCTTTCACCGCCACTAACATCTCCATTCAAATGAATCCCACATCTACAAATACACCTCTAAACTCCAACCCACACATTACCAATGGTTGGACATTTATACCTGGATGTCCCAAAGGCATTTCAAACTCAACAAGTCTAAAAGAGAACTCATTTCATCCCCAACCTTCAATCTAAAACCACTTATCTCCATAATTTCTTATTTATGTGCAGGACCACACCTTCCTTCTAGGTAGATGGTTTACAATCCTGAAATTAATCTCTACCCTTCTCTTCCCTTTCCCAACTATTCAGTTGCCAAATCTTGCCACTTCTACATCCACAACATATGTCACATTTTCTATTGTGTCCTCATATAGCTGCCACCCTAACTTAGGATTATATCTCCTCTTCCTTGGATTATTGCAAAGGCCTCTTAATTAGAATTCCAGTCTCACTTTCCTCCAAGCCATCCTCCAAAAACCTAGTAAAACAATCTTCCTAAAGCACATGGATGACCATGTCATCTACTTACTTAAGCCTTGAACATATCCCTTATTGCCTTGAGCACAAAATAAGAATTCTTCAGCTTGACATTAAGAGTGCTGTACAATGTGAATTCAGTGTCCCTTTACAGATTTATTTCACTTTATTCTCAGGCACGTACTCCAAATTCCAGCTGAATTAGCATACTATCTGTTCCCCTGACTCAGAATTCTATCCCCATCTCTAAGATATAACCCCTTGAGCACCTTAACTCCAAATGTAGCCTACACCATTGAAATACTATTAGAAATCCACTGGGATTGAGAAAATTACAAACACACAGATGAATTCTGTGGGAAGTTCTCCAAAATCTCAGGGGCCTTCATTTATTTTCCTTTGTCTATGTTTATCCAGGATTTTCAAAAAGTGTAAAACAAGATTGGATAGCAACAGCCTAACTAATATGACCTGCCATGGAAGCTCTCAAAAATTGTTCTGTGATCAAATTATGGCAATTGTAGTTGTGATAATGTTGAGTAAGTATGAAAATTGGTTCTCACCACCTCATCTTATTCATTTTGGTCAGGGTATAACCCACACTGATTACACATATACACAACTGGGGTTGAAAACACAATCTACGAAATTCAGTTTAGCAACTGCAGATCCTGGAACAAAGGTACTATTCACAGTGAGGACAATCATCCATGTGTGAAGGCAGTATTGTCAATCTTTCAAGGCTCCTGATAAAATTTCCCTGGAATATAAGATCATTTATGATATATGACAGAGATTTTCCAAAAGACATTTGACAGATGCTGTGAGTCAGCTAAAGGTCAGGAGATAAATATCATTCACTCCTTGGTCATGCAAGGGGAAAAGAGGTTCTGTAGCTTGGTAAGATAATTTGGTCTTGTCTCCTCTATTTTTGAAACAGAGAAGCTTGAAAGGACTTCCTTTAAAAAACCTTCAGGTGAGGTCGGCTATCATGTCACAGAATATGGTGGGACAAATCAGAGCTTAGGCAATCATATGCTTTATACCTCACATTTATATTTGCATTTTGCTTTCAGTATATTAAATAAAATTTTCATGTGAATAATGTTTTAGAGGGAGAGTCAAGTTAAGGAGGAAATCAAGATGGAGGATCCAATGGGTAGGGACTCTTGAGCTGGACAAGTTATGAGTTATTAGAATATCCAATCCCATAGATAGGACCCCAGGAAGACACTGGAAAAATATAAAAGTTGGGAAGGTCTAGAAGATGTGAGTAAATCTTCAGAGAAAATATGGTGGAGTCTTAAAGGCTAGAGCTCTTTAGAGTCTTTTCTTTTTGTTCATTTGGTTGATGCACTGTATCTGAATCTTAGATTGCTATTCAGTGGCTTGCTCAAATACAAAGGTGCTACTCCAGATGCACCATCTTTTCTGTTTTATGAAATACTTTTCTATGAACCTGGCAATTATATCACAAGTCTTTGGACTCTTTCATTTCTCATTTTTGAACCATATTTCCCAACATATTTTATACTCTTCTCATATATGCTCAACTGTACATTAAAATAACTTAATTTTAAATTACATGGTCTTGTTGAGTTGTTTATAATATTTCCTTACTGCCTCATTCTTGTAAAAGATTTTTTAACATTTAATTTTTATTTTATTTTCTCAATTTCACATAAACAAAAAATTTTAACATTCTTTTTAAAAAAAAGTTTATTTCCATAGCTTTTCCTCTACCTTCTTTTCCTTTCCCTGATTTGAGAAGGCAAGCAATTTGATATAGATAATAAAAAATTTTCCATATTAGCCATGTTATAAAAGAAAATGCAGACCAAAAAACCAAGAATGATAAAGAAAGTTAAAAAATGTGCTTCAATCTAAATTCAGACTCCATCCATTCTTTCTCTGGAGGTGGATAGCATTTTTCATCATAATTCCTTCAAAACTGGCTTGGATTATTGTATTGTTGAGAATAGCTAAGTCATTCACAGATGATCATTTTACAATATTGTTGTTACCATGTGCAATATTCTCCTGGTTCTATTCACTTCACTTTGCATCAGCTCATGTAAGTCTTCTCAGGTTTTTCTGGAAGCATCTTGCTCCTCATTTCTTAGAGTACAATAGTATTTTATCATGATCATATGCCACAATTTGATCAGGCATTCCTCAATTGATGGTCATCCCCTCAATTTCCAATTCTTTGCTAACTCAAAAATACTGAGGAAAATATCACCTTCAAAATGGAATTGGCCAAACAGTAAGAGAGATTAAAAAATTCACTGAAGGTAAGAACTCCTTAAAAAGTAAAATTGGCCAAATGGAAAAAGAGATATAAAAATTGACTGAAGACAAGAACTCCTTACAAAGTAGATTTGGCCAAATGGGAAAAGAGGTACGAAACTTGACTAAAGAAAATAATTCCTTAAAAATTAGAATTAAACAATGTTCCAAGACAACTCTGAGGGATGAATGCTATCTGTCCTCAGAGAAAGAACTGATGGTGTCTGAATACAGATTGAGACTTTTTTTTACTTTTTCTTCTTGAGGTTTTTTTTTTTGCCTGTTTTCTTTCACAACATGATTATTATGGAAATGTTTCCATGACCACACGTGCATAAACTATATCAAATTGCTTGCCTTGGGGGGGAAGGGGAAAAAGAGAGAATTTGGAACTCAAAGTTTTAAAAATAAATATTTTAAAATTGTTTTTACACATAACAGGGAAAAATAAAATATTAAATGATTTTTAACAAAATATAATTGGAAAATATTCACCAAAATAAATGAATTAATAAAATTACTAGAATTGGGTGAGTGGAAGCTGATGACTCCATGAGACATTGAGAAACAATAAAACAAAGTTAGAAGAATGAAAAATAGAAGAAAATGTGAACTATCTCATAGGAAAAACAACTGACCTGGAAAAAAGGTCCAGATATAATTTACGAATATTGGACTACCTGAAAGCCATGATCAAAAAAGAGCCTAGACATCATCTTTCAAACAGTTGTCAAGGAAAGTTGTCTTTATATCTTAGATCCAGCAAGAAAAATAGAAATGGAATATAAACAGTTTAACTTTCTTATGTCCCTTATGATTTCTCTTTCATGTTTACCTTTTTATGTTTCTCTTTGTTATTGTTTTTTTAAAAAAATTTTTTTTGGCCAGGCAATGGGGTTAAGTGACTTGCCCAGGGTCACACAGATAGTAAATATTATATGTCTGAGGCAGGATTTGAACTCAGGTGCTCCTGAATCCAGGGCCAGTTCTCTATCCACTGCACCACCTAGCTGCTCCCATTATGGTTTTTTTGAAAGGCAATTGAGGTTAAGTGACTTGCCCAGGATTTACACAGCTAGGAAAAGTCTGAGGCAAGATTTGAACTCAGGTCTTCCTAACTCCAGGGCCATTACTCTATCCATTGCACCACATAGCTGCCCCTTTATGTTTCTCTTAAGTTTTCTGTTTGAATGTCACGTTTTCCATTAAGCTTTTAATTAGGAATGCTTGGAAGTCCTCTATTTCATTGACTGCCTGTTTTCTTTCTGAATGATTATTACTGTTTTTCTGGGTAGGGTGTTCTTGGTTGTAATCCTAGCCCCTTCACCTTAAAAATACCATATTCTAACCCCTTCACTCCCTTAACATGGAAGCCACTAAATCTTGTGTTCCACAATATTTGAATTGTTTCTTTCTGGCTGTTGGAAGTATTTTCTCTTTGACCTGGTAGCTTTGGAATAAGAGAGAGAAATGAGAATGAAAAAAGAGAGAATGAATTAAGAGAAGCAGTGATTATAAGCAAAATAGATGAGATAGAGAAAGAAAGAGAGAAAGAGAAAGAGAGAGAGAGAGAGAGAGAAGAAAATGGGATAAAGTGAAATATATAGTTAGTAATCATAGCTATGAACATGAATGTCATGAGCTCACCCATAAAACGGAATTGGATAGCAGAATGGATCAAAAACCAAAACCCAACAATATGTTGTTCACAAGAGATACACTTGAAACAGAAACAAACACACAGAGTTAAAATAAAGGGCAGGAACAGGATCTAATATGCTTCAGGTGAAGTGAAAAAGGTAGGGGTAGTAATCATGATCACAGACAAAGTAAAAGCAAAAATAGACTTAAATAAAAGCGATAATCAGAGAAACTACATTATGCTAGAAGGTACTGTAGACAAAGTAAGATAAAAAATTTTTACAGCAAGTTTCCTTGATAAAGGCCTCATTTCTCAAATATTACTAAGTACAGAACAGAGTCAAATTTATAAAAAATAAGAGCCATTCTTCAATTGATAAATGGTCATAGGACATAAATAGTTTTCAGAAGAAGAAATCAAAGCTATCTGATGTCAAATGAAAAAATCACAATTGATTAGAGAAATGCAAATTAAGCAACTGTGATGTACTTCTTCACACCTATCAAAAATGACAAATGCTGGAGGGGATGATGGAATAATAGATATATTAATGAACTGCTGGTGGAATAGTGAACTGATCTATCATTCTGGAGAATAATTTGGAACTATATCCACAGGGCTATAGAATTGTGCATGCCTTTTGACCCAGCAATACCACTACAAGGTCTGCACCCCAAAGAGATAAAAGGAAAAGGAAAAGGAAAAGGACCTATATGTACAAAAATATTTATAGCAGCTATTTTTGCAGTGTCAAAGAATTGGAAATTGAGGGTATGCTCATCAATTGGGAAATGGCTGAACAAGCTGTGGCATATGATTGTGTTGGAGTACTACTGTGCTTTGGGAAATGATGAGGGATGTAGTTTCATAAAAACATGGCAAGAACTATATACACTGAGATAAAGTAAAGTAAGAACTCAGAAATAATTGTGCACAGTAGTAGCAATGTTGCAATGATGTTTACTCTCAAAGACATGGCTACTCTGATCAGAAGAATGATCCAAGTAATTTCAAAGGACTTACGGTGAAAAAAGAAGAAAACTGATAAACTGAAGTGCAATTCTTTAACTTTATTTTTCTTGCTTTTTTTAAAAAAAATGGGTAATATGAAAATATGTTTTGCATGATTTCAAAGGTATAATTAATATATTGCTTGCCTTCTCAGTGTGTGAGACAGGGAGTGGGAGGGAGGGAGAGAATTTGACATTCAAAATTTAAAAATAAGAGAATGTTTAAAATAAATAATAATGTTTTTTAAAACAAAATACTTGTATTCAGTTGAGTTCATGAAACTGTTTCCTACTCATCAGTTTCCTTAGAGCTCCCTTTACTTCATTGTTCCTTAAACTGTAGATCAAAGGGCTGAACATGGGGATCATTACAGTGTAGAAAACAGAAATCACTTTATTCTCATCTGTGGAGAAGCTAGACTTAGGCATCACGTAAGTTAAAGTAAGGGTCCCATAGAACAGAGTGACTGCTGTGAGGTGGGAGGTACAAGTTGAGAAAGCTTTGGATCTCCCCTTAGTAGAGTTTATCTTCAAGACAGAGAAGAGGATGTATGCATAAGAAATTATTATAATTAACACTGTGGTCATAATTACTGATCCGGCAGAGATAGCAGGAAGAATTTCAGCAAGATTATCTTCAGAGTAGGAAATCTTCAAAAGTGGTGAATAATCACAAAAAAGTGTTTGATTTCATTGGATCCACAAAAAGACAGATTCAATAAGCAACGAATAAAGACCCAAGCATTCACACAACCACCCAGGTAGGATGTGATGAGGAACAGAGTGCAGACCCTAGTAGACATGTTGATGGAGTAGAGTAGGGGGTAACAGATGGCCACATACTGATCATAGGCCATCACAGCCAGCAGAAAACACTCAGCTGTCCCAAAGATGACTGTAGAACAAAATTGGGCCATACAGCCTCTCAGAGGGATTGAGGTTATGTCCCTAAGGAAGTTCATGTTCATGAGAGGGGTGACAGGTGAGGAAACTTCAATATCCACAAAAGCCAAGTGGCTGAGGAAAAGGTACATTGGGGTGTGAAGTTGGGAGCTATTTCTGATCAATATTATTATGCTAAAGTTACCAAGTAATGTGACTGTGTAGACACATAGGAATATCACAAAGAGGATGACACGAAGGGTTGGATCATCTGTTAACCCCAAAAGAATGAATTCTGTCACAGCAGTGCAGTTATTGCCAGACATTTGTCTTGGAAAGAAAACCTATTAGATAGAAGAAAAGGAGATTAAATTAGAATACATGATTAAGTTTTGGACATATCTATTGATGTATTCAGGAAACATTCACTGACTACTTCCTACATGTGCATTGTATGATCTTACTCCAATACTTTGCTCCTATGCACCATGGCAGGTTGCCCATAAGCAAAGCAGAGATGAATAAATTTTTTGCCTTCGAATTTTTATTCATGGACTAACAGTACTGTATGATTTGCCATTTCCAAACACAGGAATCTTTCATAAATATATGCAGAGACTATATCCAAATATGTAAATACTGGTCTGCCAACTAACCACCATTGTTTTGTTTTAGTTTGTTTTTTTTTGTTTTTTGTTTTTTTGTTTTTTGGCTAGGCAATGGGGTTAAGTGACTTGCCCAGGGTCACACAGGTAGTAAGTGTTATGTGTTTGAGGCCAGATTTGAACTCAGGTCCTCCTGACTCTAGGGTCAATACTTTATCCATTGCATCTCCCAGCTGCCCCCCTAACCACCATTGTTGATTCCTTTCAAAGAAACAGAATCTGATTTGTGATCCTTGACTTCTCAAAGGATTATCTTCCACAACTGAAGATATTATCCACCTCATGCTAATTGACTATGAGGAAAGTTTTGGTTTTCAAGATGACCCTGGTGCTTTAAAATCACAAAAGGAATAGGAAATCTGGATTCTAAGTCTTATTGTATTTTGCTCATAGAACTTGGCATTACTGAAAAGGGCTATCTAGGCTAGATCTTGCTAGCCTGAAGGACTATGGGAAATTTTCCATGGAAAACTATGCTATTTCTAGGCAAAAAAAAAAATGGAAAGCACTCATTCAACTATTGTAACTCTACCTTATTTACATGCTGCTTCTTTCAATTGGAGAATAGCTGAGTAAAGCAAACTGGTATAGGAAAGTAGTGGCAATTTATTGTGCTGTAATAAATGATGATCATGACTGCTTTGGATGATATGGAGACACTACTGTTAATTGATGCAGAGTGAATTCAGTAGAACTAGAAGAACAATTTCTGTAATAACCACAATAATCATGAGAGGGGAAACCACTTTGAAAGACCTCAGAACTTGGACCAAAATAGTGAAAAATTATGTCTTCAAAAGACCTGTGAGGAAATATTACTTACCCCTTCTTGGCAGAGAGGTGATGGACCAGAGGTACAGAATTAGACATGTATTTTCAGACATGGCCAATCTGTTGATGTGTGCTACTTGATCATACATACCTCCTATGAGTCAGGAGAGGTAGCTAAGTGGGTAGTGATAGACATGAGTAGGGCAAAGGAACAACAACAAAACATTTTCAAAATGCAAAAAAAGCACAACTTTACTTGTATGTATATTTTTTCAAGATTAAACTATCTTGAAATATTTGCATTTTTTGAATCTGGGTAAGTTCCAAATAACAGAAATTATCTTAAATATGATTTTTTTACTGGAATGTTTTCATTACCCCCAACTCAAAACTCATTTTTCTTTCATATTTTTCTTCTCTTCCAATTCCAATAAGAAAGGATATAAAATATTGAGATGCTTGTCAACTCCAAGAAGAATTATACTATGACACTCATTTATGGGTCTGTGGTCTAATTCTTTCTTTGTGACTACACAAAGAATTTCTCAATTAAATAAAAGTTTTTGGAGTGTGAGTCAGTTTTTCAATACCTCCTATTTCACCCTTCCCTCTCAAGAGAAAAAATTACATCCTACTTTTCTGACAAAAGAAAGGCTGTTCCTGTAACTTCCCTCTTCTTCTTCTACAATTCAAAATGCCTCAGTATCATCCCCTATTGTCTTTGCAACAGTCTCTGAAAAGCAGATAATATTTCTTTTTTCTAGGACCAATCCTTCTACTTGTGCCATTGATCCCATCCTCCTATTGCAACCTGAAGCTTTCCTTTTGAAAAATAACCTTTAATCCTTATCCTTTTTATCTATCTTAATCTTTTTATCTTCTTCCATTCTTTCTACCATTGGGCTCAGCTCTGTCCAATGCTTTAAAAACTTTCATTTGACCCTGACATCCTTTCAAGCTATCCTACTATCTCCCTTACCTTTCCCAATCAGCTACTGGGCCAAGGGGGAGATACAGGAATCTACCTTTGTTGAATCTACTTCCTCTCTTCCTAGTCACTTTTTAAAAATTTTATTTTATTTTTAATTTATGGAATAAAAGAAGCACTTCTGTAACATAGTATACTTTCAAAAAAATATGGTTGCATATGAAACTGCAAATCTATTGTGTATAACTAGCTATTCCCTTCAAATATATAATGAAATTATCATGTAAATTTTTTCCCTTCTCTCCCCATGGCTACCATTAAGCACAAATATGTATAGAATACATAAAGTATTCTATACATCTACTTTTTTTCAGTTCTTTCTCTGAATGCAGAAAGCATCTTCCTTCATATATCCTTTGTAATTAATTTGGATCCTTATGAAGTCAAAATGACTTATTCACTCGAAGTTGTTCTTAAAACAATATTACTGTTATTGTATACAATGTTCTCTTGGTTCTGGTCATTTTAATCTTCATTACTTTGTGCAAGTCTATCCACGTTTTTCTAACATCATTGAATTTATCATTTCTTCTAGATTGTGATTTCCATCACAAACGTATACCACAACTTGTTCAGACATTCCCCAATTGACAAGCATCCCCACAGGTTACAGTTCTTTGCCACCACAAAGTGAGCTGTTATAAATATTTTAGAACATACAGGTTCTTTTCCTTTTCACCTAATCATCTTTGGAAATAGACCTACTAGTGGTATTGCTGGGTCAAAGCATATAGGCAGTTAAATAACTCTTTGGGCATAATTCAAGATTGCTCTCCAAAATGATTGGATCATTTCACAATTCCACCAACAAAGAATTACAATCCCAATTTTTTCACATCCTCTCTAACATTTGTGTCACTTTCCTCTTCGATCATTTCTGCCCATCTTATAGGTGTAAAATGATATCTCAAGTTTGTTTTAATTTGCATTTCCCTAATCAATAATGATTTAGAACATTTTTATATATGACTATAGATTTGTTTTGATTTCTTATTTAAAAACTTCCTGTACATCTCCTTTGACAATTTATCAATTATGGAATGACTTGTATTCTTATAGATTTTACAAAGTTCTTTCTATATTTGAGATATGAGACCTTTATCTGAGAAACTGTACATTTCCTCCCCAATTTTCTGCTTTCCTTCTGGTCTTGGCAATATTTGTTTTATTAGTTTAAAAAAACCTTTAATTTAATTTAATCAAAACTAACCATATTATACCCTATTGTGCTCTCTCTCTCTTGTTTATCCACAAATTTTTGCCTACCCATATGTCTGATAATAATATGTTCCATGTGCTTCAAATTTTCTTGTAATATCTTTCTTTATATCTAGGTCATATATTCATTTTGACCTTATCTTGGTAAATGGTGTAAGATATTGGTTTATGCCCAATTTCTGCTATATTCTTTTCCATTTTTCCAACAATTTTTACCAAATAATGAATTCTTATGTCCAAGTCTTAAGTCTTTACACTTCTCAAATACAATTTTACTATATTTGCTGATGCAAATTGTATGTCTACTCTGTTCCATTGATCTACTTTTCTATTTCTCAGTCAGCACCAGAAAGTTTATTTGGTACCACCAAACCTCCTTCCTTTACATTTTTTATTAGTTCCTTTGATATTTTTGGCTTTTTGTTCTTCCAAATAAATTTTGTTATTTTTTTAATTCAGTAAAATAATTTTTTTGGTAATTTAATAGGGATGGCATTGAATAGATAAATTAACTTAGGTAAAATTGTCATTTTTATTATATTGGCCCTGCCTACCCATGAACAATTAATATCTCTCCAATTGTTTAAATCTGATTTTAATTGTATAAAAAGATTTTTTAATAATTTAGTTCATATAGTTCCTGGATTTGTTTTGGTAGATGTACTCCCAAGTATTTTATACTGTCTAGAGTCATTTTAAATGGAGTATCTCTTACTATCTCTTCTTGTAGGGTTTTGTTTGTGATATATCAGAATGTTGATGATTTGTATGAATTTGCTTTATGTGCTGCTACTTTGCTAAAATTATTGTTTCAACTAACTTTTTAGTCGAATCTTTGGGATTTTACAAGTATATCATCCTATCATCTGCAAAAAAGAGATAGTTGTATTATCTCATTCCATCTTCTGATTCTTCTTTCTGATTTTCTTTTCCCCTCTTTTTGCTACTGCTAGGATTTCCAATACAATACTGAGTAATACTGGTGACAGTTTGCATCCTTGTTCCACACCTGATACTACTGGGAAGACTTCTTGCTTATCCCCATTACAAATAATTCTTGCTGATGGTTTTAGATAAATGCTTTCTTATATAAATCTAAGAAAACATCCATTTATACCTATACTTTCAAGTTTTTTTAAATAGAAACAAGTGTTGTACCTTATCAAAAGCTTTTTCTACATCTATTGATATAATAATGTGATTTTTAAAACTTTTATTATTGATATCATCATTGTTAATAGTTTTCCTAATGTTAAACCATCACTGCGTTCCTTGTATAAGTGCTGTTTGGTCATGATGTATAATTTTTGTAATATATTGTTCTAATCTTTTAACTAGCATTTTATTTAAGATTTTTGCATCTGTATTCATTAATGAAGTTGGTCTATACTTTTCTTTCTCTGTTTTTACTCTTCGTGGTTTATGCATCAGTATCACATTTGTTTCATAAAAGGAGTTTTGTAAGATCCCATGTTTGCCTAATTTAATCCATTCTAATCTGGTTTTTTACCCCATCACACCAATCAAACTATTCTTTACAAAACTGCCAATGAATTCTTAATTTTTTTTGGCTAGGCAATGGGGTTAAGTGACTTGTCCAAGGCCACACAGCTAGTAAGTGTTATGTGCCTGAGGCCAAATTTGACCTCAGATCCTCCTGAATCCAGGGCTGGTGCTCTATCCACTGCACCACCTAGCTATCCCTGATTTCTTAATTTTAAAATAATAATATTTTTGTAATCTCCATTTAAATTCCTAGATGCTAGGGATTGTTTCAGCCTTTGTATTTGTATCACTAGCACCTAGGAAAGTGGCTAAAAATAATAAGTACTTAATAAATGCTTGTTGATTAATGGATTCTTGACCTCTTTGAAACATATGACACAGCACACCATCCATTCTTCTTGGATATTTTCTCCTCAGGGTCTTTCATAGCACTAGCTCTCCTGGTATTAGTACAACTACTATGTTTCTGACCTTTCCTTCTCAGCCTCCTTTGGCAGATCATGATCCAGGTGTAGCCTTCTAATTATACCTGTGCTCCAGCATCTGTCCTGGGTCCTCTCATCTTTTTCTATACCTTCTCAATGAGCTTATTAGCTTTCACTGCCATTAAGATCTCTACTCAAATGAATCCCACATCTACATATCCACCTCTAAACTCCAATCCACACATCTCCAATGGTTGGACATTTGTACCTGGATGTCCCAAAGGCATTTCAAACTCAACAAGTCTAAAAGAGAACTCATTTTGTCCCCAACCTTCAACCAAAAGCCACTTATCTCCATGATTTTTTATTTATGTGCAGGACCACACCTTCCTTCTAGATAGCTGGTTTACAATCCTGGAATTAATCTCTACCCTTCTCTTCCCTTTCCCAACTATTCAGTTGCCAAATCTTGCCACTTCTACATCCACAACATATGTCACATCTTCTCTTGTGTCCTTTCATATAGCAGCCACACTAACTCAGGATTACATCTCCTCTCCCTTGAATTATTGCAAAGGCTTCTTAATTAGAATTTCAGTCTCACTTTCCTCTAGGCTATCCTCCAAACCTACTAAAACAATCTTCCTAAAGCACGTGGATGACCATGTCATCTACTTACTTAAGCCTTGAACATATCCCTTATTGCCTTGAGCACAAAATAAGAATTCTTCAGCTTGACATTAAGAGTCCTTTGCATGTGAATTCAGTGTCCCTCTTCAGATTTATTTCACTTTGTTCCCAAGCACGTACTCCAAATTCCAGCTGAATTAGCCTACTATCTGTTCCCCAGACTCAGAATTCTATCCCCATCTCTGTCCCTCTGCTCAGGCTATCCTCCATGCTCCAAATGGCCTACCTCATCTCTGCTTCTTAGAATCTCAAGCTTCTTTTGTGGCTCAGCTACTAGGTCACCTCTTACAGGAAACCAAGTTTCTAAAACTCCATCTTTCCTTAGCTTATCTCATATTTACTTATTTCTGTAAATATTTTATCCCTTCCTCTCCAATAGAATGTAAGCTCTCTGAGATTAAGGACTGTTGTGCATTTTTTAATCTTTCTCTCCCCATTGCCTAGGACCGGGCCCTATGCTTAGTGGGCATATCAAACTGTTAGTTGAATAGAAGGCAATAACTCACTTTTGAAAATTTTAAGTCTCATATTGGTAACATAATAATTAGATAAAAATTATACTAAAATTCAGTAGGACTATTTATATTTCATAAATTACTTTCCTCCCACTATTTTTAGAAGAAATTTATTCTCATTTGTACAACTGAGATAACTGGGGATCACAGAGGTGCAGTCACTTACCTACTATCACAGGCAGAGACAGTAAGATTCAGATGTGGGATTCAAACCCAGCTCTCCTGACTTCAAGTCTAATTCTCTTCCATTCCATCAAAGAACAAATAAAGCAATGAAAATCCTCCAGCCAAAGTCTCTATTTGAGAAGTGACAGAAATGTAATACATGAAACCAATGGCCCATGTATACACAGAGATCTTTACCTAAGTTTCCTTATCTAATCATGTTCTATCAGGTATGTACTGTTTGTAGCAGTAGCAAGGTTTCAGTATGTATGATATGATCAGTGGTAGATTAACATTTTATTTACTAACATGCAGTAATAATGTTTCATGCATATAACTCACTTCCAAATTTTTGCCTTTTATGGCACTACAAGGGACTAGAAACATGAAGACCCAAGTCAGGAATGAATCTTATTCATTTGAATGGGAAGAGATAGACAGAAATAGACAGACAGAGACAGACAGAGATAGAGACATAGAAATAGAAAGACAGAGAGAGAAAGAGAGATGCATTAAGGCTTTATGTTAAATTGAAGTCAATACAAAGTCTGGCATGGCAAGAGGAATAAACAGGTCCTCTGAAATGAGCTGCAAATAAAACATTATACTTAAGTGTTTTTATAGCAAAACCAAGAACAGCAGTGGTACCTATTGATGCAAGAGGATGATAACTTTAGACTCCAAATTATTGTCATCTTTGCATGGCTGCATTATATTTATGCTGAGTTTAACAGCATTGAGTTATAACCCCTTGAGCATCTTAACTGCAAATGTAGCCTATTTGAAATGTTATTTGAAATCCACTGGGATTGAGAAAATTGCAAATACACAGATGAGTTCTATGACAACTTCTCTAAAATCTCAGGGGCATTCATTTATTTTCACTTGTTTATGTTTATCCAGGATTTTCAAAAAGTGAAAAACAAGATTGGATAGCAACATAATCTAACTAATATGATCTGCCATGGAAGCTCTCAAAAGCTCTTCTGTGATCAAAATGTGGCAATTGTGGTTGTGACAATGTTGACTAGGTATGAAAATTGGTTCTCATCACCTCATCTTATTCATTTTGGTCAGGCTATAACCCACACTGATTACACATATACACAACTGAGGTTGAAAACACAATCTATGAAATTCAGTTTAGTAGAAACTGCAGATCCTGGAACAAAGGTACTATTCACAGTGAGGATAATCATCCATGTGTGAAGGCAGTATTGTCAATCTTTCAAGGCTCCTGATAAAATTTCCCTGGAATAAAAGATCATTTATGATATATGATACAAAGATTTTCCAAAAGACATTTGACAGATGCTGTGAGTCAGCTAAGGGCCAGGAGATAAATATCATTCACTTCATGGTCATGCAAGGGGAAAAGAGGTTCTGGAGCTTGGTAAGATAATTTGGTCTTTTCCCCTCTATTTTTGAAACAGAGTAGTTTGTAAGGACTTCCTTATAGAAGACCTGCAGACATGTTAGCCTATCATGTCACAGAACATGGTGGGACAAATTGGAGCTTGGGTAATCAACTGCTTTGTACCTCACATTTATATTTGTATTTTGCTTGCAGTATATTAAACAGAATTTCATTTGAATTTTTTTGGAGGGAGGGTCAAATTAAGGAGGAAATCAAGATGGAGGATCCAATGGGTAGGGACTCTCAAGCCAGACAAGTTACGAGTTATTAGAATATCCAAACCCATAGATAGGACCCCAGGAAGACACTAGAAAAATGTAAAGGTTGGGCAGGTCCAAGAGATGTGAGTAAATCTGCAAATTTTTAGAGAAAATAACATGGATTCTTATGGCTAGAGCTTTTTAGGGTCTTTTCTTTTTGCTCATTTGGTTGATGCCCTGTATCTGAAGCTTAGATTGCCGTTCAGTGGCTTGCTCAGATCCAAAGGTGCTACTCCACAGATTGCATCTTTTCTCTTTTATGATACTGTTCTATGAACCTGGCAATTATATCATAAGCATTTGGATTCTTTCATTTTTTACTCTTGAATCATATTTTCCAACATACTTTTCATTCTTCTCATGCATGCTCAACTTTACATTGAAATAATTTAATTTTAAATTACATAATCTTATTGAGTTGTTTGTTATATTTCCTTACTGCTTCATTCTTGTAAAAGATTTTTTTACATTTATTTTAATTTTTCTCAATTTCATGTAAGCAAAAAATTTTAACATTCTTTTAAAAAATTAATTCCATATTTTTCTCTACCTCCTTTCCCTTTCCCTGATTTGAGAAGGCAAACAATTTGATACAGACAATACATTTGTAGTCATGCAGATTATTTCCATGTTAGCAATGTTATAAAAGAAAATGCAGACTAAAAAATCAAGAACTATGAAGAAAGTTTGAAAATAATGTTTTAATCTGCATTCAGACTACATCAGTTCTTTCTATAACGTGGATAGCATTTTTCATCATCAGTACTTCAGATTTGTATTGGTTTGTTGTATTGCTGAAAATAGCTGAGTCACTCACAGTTCATCATTGTACAATATTGCTGTTACCATGTGCAATATTTTCCTGGTTCTACTTACTCCACCTTGCATCAGTTCATGTAAGCCTTCCCAGGTTTTTCTGGAAGAATCTTGTTCCTCATTTCTTAGAGCACAATGGTATTCCATCATGATCATATGCCACAATTTGTTCAACCCTTCCTCAATTGACGGTCATCCTCTCAATTTCCAATTCTTTGCCAACACAAAAAAGGCTTCTATAAACACTTTTGTATATATAGGGCCTTTTCCTTTTATTTCTTTGGGGTATAGACCCAGTAGTGTTATTGCTGGATCAATGTTATGCACAATTAGATAGTCTCTTTGAGTAGTTCTACATTGCTTTCCAGAATGGTTGGATCAGTTTACAACTCTACCAACAATACGTTAGTGTCCCAATTTTCCCACTTCCCCTCCAACATTTGCCATTTTTTTCTGTCATATTGACCAATTTGATAGCTGTAAGCTGGTACCTCAGAGTTGTTTTAGTTTGTATTTTTTTAATCAATTATGATTTAGAGAATTTTTTCATGTCAATATAGATAGCTTTGATTTCTCCTTCTGAAAAATGCTTGCTCATATCCTTGGACCATTTTTCAATTAGAGAATGACTCATATTCTTATAAATTTGGCTAAGTTCTCTATATGTTTGAAAAATGAGGCCTTTATCAGAGATACTTACTGTAAAATATCCCCCCCCAGTATTTTACTTTTCTTCTAATATTGACCACATTGGGGTTATTATACAAAATATTTTAATTTGATGTAATCAATGATCCATTTTATGTCCCATAATGCTCTCTATCTCTTCTTTATTCATAAATTCTTCCTTTGTCCATAAATCTGACAGGTAAATTATTTCATGCTCCCCTAATCTGCTTATAATATAACCTCTTATGTCTAAACAATGTACCCACTTTGATCTTATCTTGGTATACAATGTGAAACATAGTTCTATATCAAGTTTCTGCCAAACTGCTTTCTAGTTTTCCCAGTAAACCAAAAGCACATGGCCCATTCATATAAACTTGAGAAAGTCAAGAGAGTGAATAATATGGAGGTCCAGGAGTGCACTAGTGAGTCTCACATCCAGGTTCTGAGGACTGACCTTCAGGACTCAGCCTAACATTAATTGAGACTCAGTTTCATCCAGTTGCTATGTCACATTTGCATGTGAACTTGGTGGGAAGGGGATCCTATACAAGAATTGTGGTCATTCTGAGTCCACTCTCTCCAGGGAGCAAGGTGGTATAGAGGACAGAGTGCTCCTCCTCTAGGGATTGGCGAGTGGGGAATATCTTCCAAGAAAACACCCTTTTGTAAAATCTCCTTTTTATTAATTGGACAAATGGAACTAGAGAAGTAATTATTGTCAGCTAACACTAGAGGAACACATTGCAGTGGAGGCTTAAGTCCAGAGAGTTAGATAAAAACATCTGCATAGCCACTCAGTGGTACCTTATTACACAGAGGGGAAATAATGCTGGCATAGCTGTGAAGCAATAAGGCCAGACCATGCCTATGTATAAATGTTAACTGAGCTAATATTTCTCTAAAGGTAACTGAATTCTTGTCCAGTTATCAAGAGGTAGAAGAAATCCTAGAATAGTTGCATCATATCATGCTTTTTTTTTTGCCACAAATCAAACCAGAATACAAAATGGTGTTACAACTAAATGGGAAGACAGTTATGAAGTTGTTTTTGGAGAGGCAAAAAAGGGAATTGATGGAGCAACTATTATCTTATGCCCAAAGGTAATAAGAAGCATTTCATGAGACATTTTCATTGTATATCTCAGAGTTTATTAAAATAATTTGCAAAGAGACCACGATGAAAATAACTTCAGCTTATGTGTCAACATCTTTTACAAAGAAATGATCAGCCTTTCTAGATATTACCAACAAAATCTAGCAAGAAAAGATAGAGAGAGAAATTCCATTTAAAATAACTGCAAAAACCCCAAAACACTTGGGATTCTACCTGTTAAAAAAAAAAAGACAAACCCTGGAACTATATGAACACAATTACAAAACACCTTTTACACAAATTAAGTGAGATCCAAACAATTGGAGAAATATTAATTGCTCATGGGTAGGCCAAGCCAATATAGTAAAAGTGACAATTCTGCCTAAATTAATTTACTTATGCAGTGTCATGCCAATCAAACTACCAAAAATTATCTTGTAGAGCTAGAAAATACAATAACAAAATTCACCTAGAAGAGCAAAAGGTCAAGAATATCAAAGGAATCAATGAAAAAAAAAAGAGTGAAGGCAGATGGCCTCACTGTACCAGATCTCAGATTGCATTTAAAAGCAGTAATCACCAACAATCTGGTACTGGCTGGGAAATAGAGTGATGGATCAGTGGAATGGATTAAATACACAAGACACAGTAGTAAATGACCATAGTATTCTAGGGTTTGACACATCCAAAGATCCACAATTTTGGGACTAGATCTCAGAGCCCTATGTTCAGTCCTGCCCTCATTTTAGGAAAATATTGAAAATCTGGCGAGCATAGAGGGGGATAACCAAGATGGTCATCAATCAACAGGGATTTTAAGAGCTTACTACAAGCCATGTTCTATGCTATAACTTGTAATACAAAAAAAAGCAAAAACAGTCCCAGCCTTCTAGGAGCTCATATTCTATTGGAAGAAACACCATGTAAATAGCCAGGTGCATACAAGTTATAGACAGAGTAGATGAACAGTAATCTTAGAGAGGAAGCTACTATTAGCTAGAGAGGAAACACTTCTTGCAGAACATGGGATTTGAGTTGTGTTTTGAAAAAAGCCTGGGAAACTAAGTGGCAGTGGTGGTGGTGCAAAGCATTTTAGGCACATGAGATAGGCACATGTAAAGACACAGAATATGAAGTCTCATGTTTGAGGACAAGCAAATATTTCAGTGTAGCTACATTGTAAAATGCATGGATGGGAGGAAAGCGTAAGACTGGAAAGAAGGAAAGAGGCCGGGTGTGAAGATTTTTATTTTTTAAATGATTATTGATATCTTTTGTTTTAACATGACTTAAATTTCTTCTAGTTGTCTCTCCCTCCTCACTCCTTGCAAAAAGTTATCCCAAAGAAAAAACAAAACACTTCTTTAGGTGTATTATGCCACAGAGGTGGTCATTGATAAAAGGAAAGTCCCCACAGTCCAAAATATTTATATCAACACTTTCACAGCAGCAAACAACTGGAAACAAAGGATAAGTCCAGTGATTGAGGAATGGCTAAACAAATTGTGGCACATGAACATGAGGAAATATTACATTAATACAGAAACATAGAAAATATTTACATGATCTGCTACAGAGTGGTGATTAGCATAAGTAGGAAAACAACACATACAATGAATTTTGTTGTTGTTCAATCATATGTGACACCTGGTGATCCCATTTGAGGTTTTCTTGGCAAAGATACTGGAGCAGTTTGCCATTTCCCTCTCCAGCTAATTTTACAGGTGTTGAAACTGAGGCAAATGGGGTTAAATGACTTGTCCAGGATTTACACAGCTAGTAAATGTCTGAGACCAGATTTGAACTCAGGAATATGAGTCTTCCTGACTCCAAGCCAGGCACTCTACTCACTGCACCACCTCAATGGCCACACAATGAATGTAACAATGTAAATGGAAAGAACAAACCCTCCAAATCAATAGAGAAGGAGTCTTATAAGAGTCCTAAAACCAATCACAGACCCATGGAAGCGCTATGAGAAGACACCTCTCCTTACTACTTGAAGAGGTAAGAGGTCCATGTTTGTGGAACATTGCATGTATTTTCATACTTTTGTAATTATGCTGATAAGTTTAACTTATCAAAATGAAAATGGTTTGTCATTGTTGTTGAGTCATTTCAATTGTGTACAACTTTTTCCAACCCCATTTGGGATTTTCTTGGCAAGATACTGAAATGATTTGCCATTTTCTTCTCTAGCTCATTTTACAAATGAGGAAACTAAGGCAAAAAGGTTAAAGTACTTGCCTTTCCTAAACCCATTTATTGGTACTGCTTAATCAAAAACATTATATCAGTAGAATATTAGGTCCTTCAAGTAAAAGAATGTTTCATTTTCATCCTTGCATACCCCAAAGTGAACATAATGCCTGAGATGAGTACATACTTAATAAATACTTGTTCTTTTGAGTTGAATTCATAAAAAAAGGTGTTTCCTACTCATCAGTTTCATCAGTGCCCTTTTTACTTCATTGTTCCTTAGACTGTAGATCAGAGGGTTCAGCATAGGGATCATTACAGTGTAGAAAACAGATACCACTTTATTCTCATCTGTTGAGTAGCTGGACTTAGGCAACACATAAATGAATGTACTGGTCCCATAGAACAGAATGACTGCTGTGAGGTGGGAGGTGCAAGTTGAGAAAGCTTTGGATCTCCCCTCAGTGGACCTTATCTTCAGGACAGAGAAGAGGATGTATACATAAGAGATTAGGATAATTAACACTGTGATCATAATTACTGACCCAGCAGAGGCAGCAGGAAGAATTTCAGCAAGATTACCTTCAGAGTAGGAAAGCTTCAAAAGTGGTGAATAATCACAGAAAAAGTGATTGATTTTATTGGGTCCACAGAATGACCGATTCAATAAGCAACCAGTGAAGATCCAAGCATTCATGCAACCACCCAGGTAGGATGTGATGAGTAACAGAGTGCAGACCCTAGCAGACATGTTGGTGGAGTAGAGTAGGGGGCTGCAGATGGCTGCATACCGATCATAGGCCATCACAGCCAGCAGAAAGCACTCAGCTGTCCCAAAGGTGGCTGTAGAACACATTTGGGCCACACAGCCTCCCAAAGATATTGAGGTCTTATCTGCCAGGAAGTTGACGAACATGAGAGGTGTGACAGATGAGGAATAACCAATATCCACAAAAGCCAAGTGACTGAGGAAAAGGTACATTGGAGTGTGAAGTTGGGAGCTATTTCTGATTAATGTGATTATGCTAAGGTTACCAACTAACGTGACAGCGTAGACACCCAGAAATATCACAAAGAGGACGACTCGAAGGGTTGGATCATCTGTTAGCCCCAAAAGAATGAATTCAGTCACAGCAGTGCAGTTATTGCCAGACATGTCTTTGAAAGAGTACCTGTTAGACAGAAGAAAAGGTGATTAAAATAGAATACAGGATTGAGCTTTGGAAATGTCTATTGATGTATTCAGGAAACATTCCCTGGCCACCTTCTACCTGCCACTTCCAATACTTTGCTCTAATGCACCATGGTAGAGTGCCCATAAGCAAAGCAGAGATGAATAAATTTGTTTTCTCCAATTTTTTCCTGTTAATCTATAATACTCTATGATTTACCAATTTTGCCATTTTAACAGTGTTAAAAAGCTCATTAGAGTATAGAGGATGGTTGAATTCCCAACAAAGAGATCTTTCTTAATTATATGCAAAGAACATATCCAAATATGTAAATGCTCTTTTGCAAACTAACCACCATTGTTAATCTCTTCCAAAGAAATAGTCTGTTTTGTGATCCCTCACCTCTCACAGAACAATTTTCCACACTGGAAGATGTTATCCACCTCATGCTAATCGACTATGAAGAAAGTTTTGGTTTCCAAGATGATTCTTGAGCTCTAAGATCACAAAAAAGAAGGAATGGGGAGTCTGGATTCTATGTCTTCTCATTGTATTTTGCTCTTAAAATTTGATATTACTATAAAGGGATAACAATAGGCTAGATATTCCCAGCCTGAAGGCCTATCGGAAATTTCCCCGGGGAACCTCTGCTCTTTGTAGATAAAATAATAGAAAGCACTTGCTTACCCTGTTGTAACCATATATTGTTTACACATTGCATCCTTCAATTGCAGAAAAGCTGAGCAAATTGTGGTATAGGAATTTAGTAAAAAATTATTGTGCCATAAGAAGTGATGAATATGACTATTTTAGAGTAATGTGGAAACATTTTTATTAACTGATGCAGAGTGAACTCAGTAGAGCTAGAAGAAAAACATATGTGATGACCACAGAATCACGAGAGGGGAAACAACTTTGAAAGACCTTATAACTTGGATGAAAACAGTGATGAATCATATCTTCAAAAGACTAATGTGGAAAAATTAACTACCACTTTTTTGGCAGAGAGTTACAAAATAAGACATGCATTCTCAGACATGGCTGATCTGTTGATTTGTATGCCTTTACTATATACACGTCTTTTACAAGGGAAGGCTTCCACTGTGAGCCAGGAAAAGTAGCTCAGTGGGTAGTCCTAGACATGGGGAAAGGCAAAAAGCAACAACAAAACATTTTCTTTTTAAAAATTTTTTGGCAATTGATGTTCAGTGACTTGCCCAGGGTCACACAGCTAGTAAGTGTCAAGTGCTTGGTCTGAGGCCAGATTTGAACTCAGGTCCTCCTAACTTCAGGGCCAGTGCTCTATCCATTGCACCACCTAGCTGCCCCTAACAAAACATTTTCAAAATGCATGAAAGACAACAGGGAAGTACAACTTAATATGTACATACATTATATTTCTTTTACTTGCCAAGCTATCTTGAAATGTTTGCATTTGTTAATGCTTTATAAATTCCAAATTAATCATCTTAAATATTAATTTTTCTGAGAATGTTTTTATTACTCTAAATTCCTTTTTCTTCACTTCTAAGTCCAGTAAGAAAGAACATAAAATATTGAGATAGTGTTCAGCTCAGGAAGAAGCTGACTATAACATCCCTTTTGGGATCTATGGTCCAGCTCTTTCTTTGTGAACACATGAAAAGAGGAGGCCTTAACTCAACAAAAATTTGTAGAGTGTTGAGTCAATTTTCCAACACCTCCCGATTCACCCATTCCTCTCAAGAGAGGATTTTGCATCCTGCTTTTCTGACAAAAGAAAGGCTGTCCCTGTGGGCTCCCTTTTCTTTCATTTTTTTTTACATCTCAAACTTCTCAATATCATCCCCTATTGTCTTTGGAAAAATCTCTGAAAAAAAGAGATAGTCCTTTTCTCCAAGGCCAACACCTCTACTTGTTTCATTGATCCCATCCCTCCTATTTCAACTCTAAACTTTCCCCATTGAAAACTCTCCTTTAATTTTTAATATTTTTTTTCTATATGCTTCTTTCTTTCTTCCTAAAAATGGTCACAGATCTGCCAAATCCTTTAAAAACATTCGTTTGACCCTGGAATTCTTTCAAGTTATCATACTTTATCTCACCTTTCCCAATCAGCTCTCAGGGGGTGGAAATCTACCCTTATTAAGTTCACTTCCTCTCCTCCTACTTACTTGGTAACCCATTCTAATCTGGTTTCTGATCCCATCAGTCCACTGGAAGTATTCTCTAAGAAGTTGTGAATAATTTCTTAATTTATAAATCCCAATTTTTTTATCTTCATTTAAATTCCTAGAGGGTAGGGATTGTTTCAAACTTTGTATTTGTATCATTTTTTTGTTGTTTAGTCATTTTGTCTTGTCCAACTCTTTGTGACCCTTTTTGGGCTTTTCTTAACAAAGACACTAAAGTGTTTTGCCATTCCTTATCCAGTTCATTTTATAAAAGAGGAACTAGTTAGAGGCAGTGTTAAGTGACTTGCCCAGTATCACACCTAGTAAGCATCAGAGACCAGATTTGAACTTAGAAAGATGAGTCGCCCTGACTCCAGGCCAAGCACTCTATCCACTTTGTCACCTAGCTGCTCTATTTGCATTATGAGCACCTAGTAAAGTGCCTGAAGAATAGTAGGTACTTAATAAATCATGCTGATTGATTGATTCTTGATCTCTAGTGAGCATATGACAATGTGGACCACCTACTCTCCATGGTTATTTTCTCCTCATGAGTTTTCATGACACTCATTCTAATGGTACTAGAATTCCTGCTACTTGTCTGACCTTTTCTTCTCAGCCTCCTTTGGCAGATTTTGATCCCTGCACTGCCTCCTAGTTATATATGTGCCTCCTGGATCTCCCCAGGTCCTTTTTCTATACCTTCTATATATTCTTAATGAGCTCATTAGCTTCCACAAATCCCATTAGCACCTCCTTTTAGATGACCATCAAATCTATCTATCTATCTATCTGTCTATCTATCTATCTATCTATCCACCTCTAAATTCCAATCCACACATTGACAATATTTGGACATTTGTACCTAGATGTCCCAAAGGCATTTCAAACTCTGCAAGTGCAAAAGAGAACTCATCTTATCCCTAACCTTCAATTTTAAAACCATTTATCTCCATAATTTCTTATTTCTGTTCTGTGCCCCATCATCCTTCTAGGTACTCCAGTTTGCAATCCTGGAATAAATCTCTACTTTTCTCTCCATTTTCCCTATCCCAACCAGAAAATTGCCAAATCTTGCCACTTCTATATCATATATGTATATGTATATGTACACACACATATGCTGTGTGTATGTGTGTGTATATATACATATATATAGTATGTGTATATACACATACACATACATACATATCTCACATTTCCTCTTATGTCCACTCATAAAGCCACTTCCCTTACTTAGGTTTATATCTCTTCTCATTTTCACTATTACAAAAGCCTCTTAATTAGAAGTCCAACCTCTCCTTCCTGTAAACCATCTTCTAAAAACCTACAAAAATATCTTCCTAAAGCAAATGACTGACCATGTCACTTGCTTGCTACAGCTTTGAACAGATCTCTTACTGCCTTAAGAACAGAATAATAATTCCTCAGTTGGTATTTAGGGTCATGCACAATCTGAATCCAGTCTCCCTCTTCAGATTTATTTCACTTTACTCTCATGCATATACTCTATGTTGCAGCCCCACTGGCCTATTTTCTCTTCCCAAGACTCAGAATTCAACTCCCATCTCTGTCCCTCTGCACAGGCCATCCTTCACCCTTGAAATGAACTACTTCATCTCTGCTTCTTAGAATCTAAGGCTTCTTTTATTTCTCAACTAGTGGGTCACCACTTACAGGAAGCCTAGTTTCCAAAACTCTACCTCTTCAACCTATCTTGTATTTATTTATCTGTGTAACTCTTTTATCCCTTCTTCTTCACTAGAATGTAAGCTCCCTGACATTAAGAACTGTTTTGCATTTTTTTCTTTGCATCCTCAGTACCTAGGACAAATCCTTGTGCATAGTGGGCACAGAAAAATATTAGTTGAATGGAAGACAACAACTTATTTTTGAAAACCTCAAGTTTCATTTTTATTGATAACATCACAATAATTTGATAACAGGAATTCTAATAACTCAATACTACAATTTAAGTTTCATAAATTATTTTCCTCCCATAATTTTTAGAGGGAAATATTGTTATTCTCATTTTACAGTTGAGGTAACTGAGGATCACAGAGGTGCAGTCACTTACCTACAATGACAGGAAGAGACAGTAAGACTCAGATGTGGGATTCAAATCCAGCTCTGCTGACTTCAAGTCCAATTCTTTTTCCACCCCATCAAATAACAAATATATCAGCTGAGTTCTTCCCCCTAAACCCTCAATCCAAAAAGTGGGAGAAAAGTGTACATGAAATAAATGCACCCATGTACACACAGAGATCTTTACCTAAGGTATCTTTACCTAACCAGGTCCTATCAGGTACTTACTATTTTTAGTGAGATTTCAAGATATGTGATCTGACCTGTGGTCAATCACAATTTACTTACTAACATGCTGTAATAATTACCCATACATATAGTTTACTTCCAAATCTTTGCCTTTATATAGCACTGTAAGAAACCAGAAATTTGATGACCCAAATCACAAATGGATCTAAGAAAGAGAGAGAGAAATGCATTAAAGCCTCATGTAAAACTGAAAACAGTATAAAGTCTGACATGGCAAAAGGAAAGGACAGGCCTCCCTAAATGAGCTATATATCAAAAATCAAAAATGAGATATAAAATCAAAAAGATCTTAGTATTTTTATAGGAAAACCAAGGACAGCAGTGGTACCTACTGATGCCAGAAGAAGATAACTAGAAGAAGACAATAGCATTTGGGATATAAGCCTTTGAGAATCCTAGCACCAAATGTAACTTACATCATTAAAATGCCACTGGGATCAAGTAAATTACAAACACACAGAAGAAGTTTTTAAGTTCTCAAAATTCTCAGAGGCCTTCATTTATTTTTTCTTTGTGTACGGTTATACAAAATTTTTAAAAGTAAAAAACAAGATTGGATAGAAATATAGCCAAATTAGTTTGATCTGCCATAGGATTTCTAAAAAATTGTTCTGGGATCAACATGAGGAAATTGTGATTATCGCAGTGTTTATTAAATATGAAAATTTGTCCTTATCACCTCAACAGATCCATTTTGGTCACTCCATAATACACACTGATTGCACATATACAAAACTGAGGTTGAAAAGACCATCTACAAAATTCAGTTTAATAGAAATTGCACATCCTAGAACAGACGTACTATTCACAGTGAGGACAATCATTCATATGTGAAGGCAGTATTAATCTTTTTAAGGCTCCTGATAAAATTTCCCTGGCCTAGAACAGCATTTATGACATGGAGATTTTCTATAGGATAGTTGCCAGATGCTGTGAGTCAACTGAGGCTCAGAAGCTAAGGATCATTCACTCCCTGGTCATGAAAAGGGACAGGAGGTTCTTGAGTTTGATGAGATGATTGGGTCTTGTTCCCTCTGTGTTTGAAGCAGAGCAGCTTGAAAGGACTTCCTTAAAAAAGACCTGCAAACGTATTAACAGAACACCACAGGACAAGTTGGAGTTTGGGCAATCAACTACTTTAAACCTCAACACTATATTTTTAGTTTGCTTTCAGTATATTAAATATAATTTTACTTGAATTATTTTTTTGGAGGGAGGGTCAAGTCAAGGAGGATATCAATATGGAGGATCTAATAGGTGGAGACTCTAGCCAGGCAAGTTGAGAGTTATTGGAATATCTAAAGCCATAGACAGGAACCCAGGAAGACACTAGGGAAATATAAATATTGGGAAGATCTAGGAGATGGGAGTACAATCTACACATTTTCAGAAAAATAAGGTGGATTCTCAGGGCTGGAGCTCTCCAGGGGCTTTTATACATGTTCAATTGAATGATGTTGTGCATCTGAAGCTTAGTTTGCCATTAGTGACTTGCTGAGACATAATATCCAAAGGCACTACTCCTGGTGCAGCCTCTTAGCTATTATATGACCGTGTTCTATGAACCAGACCACCAGACAACATGTGGCTTCAAGGCCACGGGTTTCCCACCCTTGAACCAGACAATTATATCACCAGTCCTTGTACTCTTTCATTGCTTCCTCTTGAACCATATTTTCCAAAACATTTTTCACTCTTCTCTGCTATTCTCAATGAAATAATCTAATTTTAAATGAGATAGTCATATGGATTCATATGTAATAGTTCTCTACTGTCTTGTTCTTTAAAAGATGTTGACACATAAGCTACAGTCATTTTCATGGTGGTCTTTTTGCAAATTATTTTTAACAAGTTCTACAATATAAAATGAAAAGAAAGTCTCATGAAATGTTTCTCATTATCTTTGGGTAAAGGTAATAGCAGCTCTACCAACTTACTTCTTATCTGTCCAAAAAAAACCTTCAGAATCATCTTCCATTTAGCTATAACTTCCTCGTGTTTTTTGGTTTGATTCATAGCAAAAATACATGACATGATTAGTTGATCACTGGACAAGCATTCCATTACATTTAGAGTAATAATAGTTAAGATAATATTTATACACAGGCATGGTCTGGCTTTATTGTTTCACAGATATGCCAACTAACTCTTCCCCTCAGCTTTCTAAGGTACAACTGAGTGGTTATGGCAATGTTTTTTTATCTAATTCTATATGCTGAAGCCTCCATTGCAATGTGTTTCTCTACTGTTAGCTTACAGTGATTACTGCCTTAGTTCCATTTCTCCAAATAATATCAATAAGGTCTTACACAGGGATGTTTACTCTGAAGATATAACAAATACAAAAGTACCAATATTCACCACTCCCCAATCCCTAGAGGAGGAACACACTATCTTCTAAAGCACCTCTGTCCCTGGGGTGAGTGGGCTCAGACTTGCTATAATTTCTACATAGCATTCTTCCCTACCAAGTTCACATCCAAATATGGCATAGCAATTGGATCAGTCTGAGACTTAGATAGTGCTAGACTGCATCCTGAAGGTCCCTCCTCAAAAGCTAGATACTGAATTCACTCCTCTACTCCTGGACCTCCACATGGTTTACTCAATTGACCCTTCCCCTTCCCGTAGAAAAATTCTGTGAGAAGTTGTGCACAAATAAGAGAGTGGACTTAGCCCCAATGCACAAGAATTTCAAGAGGGACTGGAGCAGGTATGGTGGTAGCATTTGAACAGCAACTAGAGTGCCATCCATTTTGACAGGGAAAGCAGCCTGGAAATCTTGTCTGGTAAAACTAATCATTGTTACCCTTCCACTCAGGACAAATGAAATCATTGACTTACCAGATCTTCAGCTCTCTCTCCCTAGCTAGGAATGCTTGTGTTTACTCAGAAGTTTTCTTGTTTCATCTGATTTGTTTATATTTTTCTTCAATTAGCATTGCAATATGGCATCAGCTAAAAGTATGGTTGATCACAGCAATTTCTGGTTCATGTATGTTTCCTTATTGGAAATGGGATGTAAGAGAGAGGGGCAGTGGCAGGTTACCCAGAAAAAATGACAGAGAAAATATTGTGTTGAAAAGTGTCAGACTCTTCATACCCCAGAACTCTGAGATTAATAAAGAAGATCACATTGATTTTTACTCTATAATTTCCCAAAATGGGGTAAAAGCATGAATCTAATTGTTGCCCTTAGGCAAAAGGTGAGCCCAACAACAATTTCTGTCTGGTGAAAGAACCAACCAGCTTACACAGTAGGGCACATTGTCTTCCCCTTTCTGCCCATGCTCACAAACAACCCCAGTCTCCAAGAGTAGACCCAAGGGTGGGGACAAAAAAGAAAGACTCATTTGGTGATAGGAGGAGGGGTGTAGCTGAAAAAGACTCAGTGTCCACATTAGAAAGGTGAGGAACAGACAGGAATAGATTAAGAATACTAATCCTTTACCTCCTGCTGCAGCCTAGCTGAATCATTTTACCTTCTACATACAACCCCTCCCAGAGATGCTGCTTCACATTTTTCTTTGCTTCATGGGTTGTGACAGCCAGTCTTTATCCCAGGTGGTCAGTCTACTGGTGATAAACTTCTTTGTACTTAGCTAGGCAGGTTCTCAAAATGCAGATATGGTCTTTTGCCAGTATTGTATTTCAAGCTTTTATCTTTTGAGCACCCAGGAATCCCACCATGCTAGAAGGAGGAATTGGACTTGGATTTCCTGCATTGTTGTTGTTGTTCATCCTTCATTCTCAAAGAGGGCCATGACATCAGGAGGGGGATGGCTTGACTTGTACACGAGTTAGATTTAAGTGAGGCAGAGCTGTGCAAAATTGTTAGCCTCATTCTGCATTTGTTGCATCTATTATGACTTGTTCATTGGTGAAAGGACAGTTAGACAATGTTGAGACCATGTGAGTTTCAAAAGGTCAGAAGACCAATCTACCAGAAGTTTGGATACCGGAGTCTATACTAGAGTCTCTGGGCAACCAATTCTACACCACCAGGAGAGCACTACCACGAAGAGACCAGAACCCTTGATTTCACAGTCAAGATGCCAGTTCTTACAAGCAAGGAAAATACTATGCATTGACTATGCTACATTTGGAAGTGAAGTTGGTAGAGTCACTGCTTTGTAGTGGCTTTATATTTGAGCCTGCTCTCCCAGAGACGGGATTCATAAAGGGGAGGGCATGCTAATGGTCTACTGGCATGTGTTTATAACTTTTGGTTGTTCTATATCTTCTTGTAAAGTTAATTGATGATGATTGGTTAAATAACATTGGAAAACTAAACACCATAATGAATTTGGGGAGATAGTAACTGGTACTATAGACTGATGTTAGGCAAAAACACTGAAATGGGGACAGGGGTTCAAGCTGACAGAATTAGGAAAAATTGCTCTATCCTTTAAAATTAAACCTGGAACCATGAGGGCAGGAACCTTGGTCTGTGAGCTCTGACTCATTAGTGTTTATGTGAGTTGGGATAAGTATCCCAAGAGCCTATATTAATTGCGCAATAAAATAAAGGGAAAATGTGAAGAAAAAAGATTAAGAAAGGCTAACACTATCAGATTTAAAATTATTTTATGATGTGATTGTGATCAGATATGCAAAAAAGGAATTTTTCCCATATGATGTCATATTGGGGAAAAGGTAGAACTACATCACAGAATAGACAATGCAGAATTATAATCAAAGTTAAATATTAAACTAGTGTTTGAAAAAAATAAAGATTACAAAGCAATGGAAAAGGTAATCATTTTTGCAGAGTGCATCATAGCCAGTAGCACTAATAGAAATTTAGGCTGAATGAAGAGAAGCATAGGATCCAGAATCTGGAAGTTTATATGGAAAACCATGTTTGGGTATGTCTTCCTCATTTCAGCAAAATATTGAAAATCTGGAGAGCATCTAGAGGTGGGTAGCCAAGTTGGTGGGCAGTCAACAAGAATTCTAAGTGCTTACTATATGCCAGGCTCTATACTATAACTTAGAATATAAAGAAAAGCAAAAATCAGTCCCTGCTTTTTAGGAACTCACATTCTGCTGTGAGAGACATCATGTAAATAACCATGTGCATACACATCAGAGACAAAGTTGAGGGAAGATCATCTTAGACAGGAAGGTACTTCTTGCAGAAAGTGGGCATTGAACTGTCTTGAAGAAAGCTAAGTGGCAGAGATGGGGCAGCAAAGTATCTCAGGCCTGTGAGATAGGCAATATAAAGACACAGAAGATGGAGTATCATGTGTGGGGAAAGGCAAATAGTCCAGCCTAACTAGATTGGACAAGGCATGGATGGGATTAAAGTGTAAGGCTGAAAAAGTAGAAAGGGGTCATGTTATGGAGATTTTTGTTTTATAAATGATTCTTTATTGTTATCTTTTGCTTTTCATGAACAAAGTTTTTTTAATATCTCTCCTTCCTCACCCCTATTGAAGAGCTGTCCCGTAGGAAAAAAGATACATTTTTTTAAGTGTATTAGGCCACAAATGTAGTCATTGATGAAAGGAAATTCCCTGCATAGACCAAAATATTTATAACACCACTTTTGTGGTAGCAAAGAACTAGAAACAAAGTAGATGGCCAGTGATTGAGGAAAGGCTAAACAAGTTGTGGCACACCAATGTAATGGAATATTAATGTGCTGTAAAAAAAAAACAACAAATATGATTAATACAGAAAAATAGGAAATATTTGCATGATCTGTTACAGAATAATGATAGCAAAGCCAAGAACACAGCACAAACAGTGTTTATAGCTACATAAATGGAAAGAACAACCCCACAAATCAATAGATAATGAGTATTATAAAATTCCAAAAAACAATTATGGTTCCAAAGGAGTAGTGAGAAGACACGTCTCCATACTCCTTTGCAGAGGCGGGAAATCCATGATTGTAGAACATCACATGTATTTCCAAACTTTTGCAATCAACCTTTAAATTCCCAAATTGAACCCATCAACCTGAAAATATACCTTTTCAAAAGCCCATTAATTTGCATCACTTAATCATAACCATTATATATGTTAAAATATTAGATCCTTGTTAAAATAAAAGTTTTATTTTTGTCCTTGTATCCCCAAACATATACAGTACCTGGGACATAGGATGTACTTAATAATATTTATTCAGTTGAATTCATGAAAAAAAGATGTTTCCTACTCATGAATTTTCTCAGGGCCCCTTTTACTTCATTGTTCCTTAGACTGTAGATCACAGGGTTCAACATGGGGATAATTACAATGTAGAAAACAGACACCACTTTATTCTCATCTGTTGAGTAGCTGGACTTAGGCAACACATAAATGAATGTAATGGTGCCATAGAACAAAGTGACTGCTGTGAGGTGAGAGGTACAAGTTGAGAATGCTTTGGATCTCCCTTCAGTGGAACTTATCTTCAGGACAGAGAAGAGAATGTATATATAAGAGATCAGGATAGTTAACACTGTGATCACAATCACTAGCCCAGTAGAGGCAGCGGGAAGAATATCAGCAAGATTATCTTGGGAGTAGGAAAGCTTCAAAAGTGGTGAATAATCACAAAAAAAGTGATTGATCTCGTTGGGTCCACAGAAGTACCGATTTAATAAGCAACAAGTAACAATCCAAGTATTTACACAGCCACCTAGGTAGGATGTGATGAGTAAAAGAGTGCAGAGCCTAGTAGACATGTTGGTGGAGTAGAGTAGGGGTCTACAGATGGCCACATAGCGATCATAGGCCATCACAGCCAACAGGAAGCACTCAGCCATCCCAAAGGTGCCTCCACAGAACATCTGAGCCACACAGCCTTCCAGAGGGATTGTGATTTTGTCCACAAGGAAGTTCTTGAGCATAACAGGTGTGACAGTTGAAGAATATGCAGTGTCTACAAAAGCCAAGTGACTGAGGAAAAGGTACATTGGAGTGTGAAGTTGGACACTATTTCTGATCAATAAGATTATGCTAAGGTTGCCAATTAAAGTGACAGCATAGACACCCAGAAATATCACAAAGAGGATGACACGAAGGGTTGGATCATCTGTTAGCCCCAAAATAATGAATTCTGTCACAGCAGTGCAATTATTGCCAGACACCTGTCTTGGGAAAAGAGCCTATTAGAAGTAAAGGAGATTAAAATTAAATAGAGGACTAAGATTTGGATATTTCTATCGATGTATTCTGGACACATTTACTGACCATCTCTTCCATGCTCATTCTATTATCTTACTTCAATATTTTATTCCAAGGCACCTCAGCAGGGTGCCCACAAGCAAAGCAGAAATGAATAAAATTGTTTCCTCCAAATTTTTCCCTATAAGTTAACAATATAATTTGCCAAATTTGTCTTTTTAACAGGTGGAAAAAACCCATAAGAGTATAGAGGATATTTGAATTCCCAAAATAGGAACATTCCTTCAATATATGCAGAGACTATATCCAAACATGTAAATGGTATTCTGCCAACTAACCCCCATTGTTTATCCCTTCCAAAGAAACTGAGTCTGCTTTGTGATTCCTGATCTCTCATAGGATCATTTTCCACATCTGAAAATGTTATCCACATCATGCTAATTGAATATGAGGAAATTCCTAGTTTCCAAGATGATCCTTGTACTCTAAAATCACATGACAGAAGGATTGGGGAATCTGGATTCTAAGTGTTCTCATTGCATTTTGCTCCTAGAATTTGGTATTACTGCAAAGGGCTTTCTTTAGGCTAGATGATGCTAGCCTGAAGGACTACGGGAAATTTCCCATGGGAACCTCTGCTGTTTCTACATAAAACAATGGGAAGTACTTGCTCACCCTGCTATAACCCTACCCTGTTTACCTGTTGCATCCTTCAATTGCAGATAGCTGGGCAAACTGTGGTATAGGAAATTAGTGGCAATTTTAGGTGCCATAAGAAGTGATGGATAAGACTGCTTTGGAGTAATATGGAAATGCTTTTATTAACTGATGCAGATTGAATTCAGCAGATCTTGAAGAACAATTTATGTGACAACCACAATAATCATGAGAGATGAAACTGCTTTGAAAGATTTGAGAACTTGGACCAAAATAGTGACAAATCACGTCTTGAAAAGGATAATGAGAAAATAATACCTATCACTTCTTGGCAGAGGGGTGATGGACTAGAGGTACAGAATGACACCTGCATTCTCAGACATGGTGAATCTGTTGATTTGTGTTCTTTGACTATACATATCATTTACAAGGGAGGGCTTCTACTGAGTCAGGAAAGGTAGCTAAGTGGGTAGTGATAGACAAGGAGGGAGGGAAAGAACAGCAACATTTGTATTTCAAAATGCAAAAACAAGACAAAAAGGAAGTACAGCTTGAATTGTATAGATACACATATACAGATATGTATATGTATACACACATATGCATATTTTTCCTTTTAAAAAATAAACTACCTTGAAATGTTTGCATTTGTTGATGCTTTGTAAGTTCCAAATAAAAGAAATTATCTTAAATATTACTCTTTCCTGGAATATTCTTATGACTCCCAACTCTGAACTCATTTTTCTTCTCTTCTAGTCCCAGTAAGAAAGAATATAAACTATTAAGATACTGTCCTGCTCAGAAAGAACCTCATTATAACACTTCTGTTGAGGTCTATGGTCCAACTCTTTCTTTGTAAACACTAGAAAAAAGGATGCCTTAAATAGACAGTAATTTGTACAGTACTGAGTGAATTTTTCAATGCCTCCTTAGCCCTTCCCTCTCAATAGAGGACTTTGCACCCCAAAATAAAGGCTGTATCTGTGGACTCCAGGGTCAATCCCTTTACTTATTCCATTGATACCATCCCTCCTATTTCAACCCCAATTTTCCCATTGAAAAATTTCTCTTTAATCTTTTTATCTATGAGCTCCTTCCCTTCTTCCTACAAATGGTCTCAGAGCTGTCTTTCTAAAGCACATGGCTGACCATATCACTTGCACTCAAGCCTTGAACAGATCCCTTATTGCCTTGGGGACAAAATAACAATTTTTCAGCTTGATATTTAGAGTCCTGCTCAATCTGAATCCAGGCTCCCTCTTCAGATTTATTTCACTTTATTCTCAGGCATGTACTCTAAATTTCAGCCCACATGACCTACTGTCTGTTCCTCAGACTCAAAATTCTTCCTCTTTCTCTGTCTATCTGTACAGACCATCCTTCATGTTGGAAAGGCACTACCTCATCTCTTCTTCTTAGAATCTCAAGTTTCCTTTGTGTCTCAGCTAGTGAATCACTAATTATAGGAAGCCTAGTTTCTAAAACTTTTACCCTCCTCATTTTATATTTACTTATCTGTTTAAGTATTTCCTCCCTTCCTCTCTAATAGAATGCAAACTCCTTAAGATTATGAAGTGTTTTGCATTTTTTTCTTTGTAACTGCATACCTAGGACAGGGCCCTGTGCATAGTGGGCACATCAAAATATAAGTTGAATGGAAGGCAACCTCTCACTTTTGAAATCTCTAGCTTCATTTATTTTGGTAACATAATCATAATAATCAGAAAACAGGAATACTAATAACTGAAAGCCACAATTTAAATTTCATAAATTATTTTCCTTCCGCAATTTTTGGAGGAAAATATTGTTATTCTTATCCTGTAGATGAGATGACTAAGGATCACCGAAGTTCAGTCACTTACCCACAATCACACTCATAGCCAGTAAGACCCAGCTCTCCTTTGTGCGTCTAATTCTCTTTTAACCAAATCAGTCAAAAAATATATCAGTGAAACTCCTCCCCCCAAAGCCTCAATGTGAGGGAAAAGTGATCCATGAAACAATTGTACCTATCTATACACAGAGATCTTGATCTGTTTCCTTACCTAACCATATTCTTTCAGGTACTTACTGTTTGTAGTGAGGTTTCAAGATATATGATATAACCTGTGGTAGATCAGAATTTACTTACTATCATGTTGTAATAATGCTCCATGCACATAGTTCAATTCGAAATCTTTGAATTTATATGGCACTACAAAGGACCAGAAACATGAAGACCCAAATCAGGAATGAATGAATGAATGAATGAGAGAGAGAGAGAGATAAAGAGACACAGAGAGATAGAGACAGAGAGACAGAAAGAAAGAGACAGAGAGACAGAGACAATCAGAGATAGAGATAATAAGAGACAAAGACACATGTACAGAAACACAGAAACAGAGACCCAGAGAGAAGAGACAGACAGAAAGACAGAGACAAAGACAGACAGACAGACATAGACACACAGACAAAGAGTTGGAGAGACAGAGATAGAGAAGGAAAAAGAACCAGAGACAGAGAGATGTTATAATTGTAAAATTGAAATCAATACAAAGTCTGGCATGGCTAGAGGAATAGACAGGCCCCCCTTGAAATGAGCTACAAATCAAAAATTATATCTAAGTATTTTTATAGCTAAATCAAGAACAGCAGTGGTACCTACTTATGCAAGAAGATGATAACTTTAGATTCCAAATTATTATCTTTGCATGGCAGCACTGTATTTATGCTGAGTTTAGCAGCATTGAGTTATAACCCCTTGAGCACCTTAATTCTCAATATAGCCTATATCATTAAAAATGCCTTTTGAAATCTACTGGGATTGAGAAAATTACAAACACACAGATGAGTTGTGTGAGAAATTCTCTAAATTCTCAAAGGCCTTCTTTTATTTTCCTTTGTCTATGTTTATCCAGGATTTTGAAAAAGTGAAAAACAAGATTGGATAGCAACATAGCCAAACCAGTATGATCTGTCATGGAAGCTCTCAAAAATTGTTCTGTGATCACCATGTGGCAATTGTGGATGTGACCATGTTGACTAGATATGAAAACTGGTCCCCATAACTTCACCAGGTTCATTTTGGTCAGGCTATGACCCATACTGATTACACATATGCACAATTGAGGTTGAAAACACCATCTATGAAACTAAGTTTAGCAGAAACTGCAGATCCTGGATCAGAGGTACTATTCACAGTGAGGATAATCATCCATGTGCAAAGACAGTATTCACAATCTTTTCAAGGTTCCTGATAAAATTTCTCTGGAGTATAATATATATTTATGATATATGCCAGAGATTTGCCATAAGACAGTTGACATATTCTGTGAGTCAGCTGACAGCCAGAGATAAGGAGATATGGATTATTCACTCTGTGGTCATGGAAGGGAAAAGAGGTTTTGGAGCTTGGTATTGGTCCTTTCTTTTTTTCTTTGATTTCTTTGGGGTATAGACCTAATAGTGGTATTGTTGAATCAATGGGTATGCAGTTTGATACTCCTTTGGTATAGTTCTACATTGCTATCCAGAATGTTTGGATCACTTCACAACATTAGTGTTCCAATTTTCCCACATTCCCTCCAACATTGTCATTTTTTCTTTTCTTTCATAATATTCAGTCTTATAGCTATGAAGTGGTACCTCAGAATTGGTTTAATTTGCATTTCTCTAACCAATTGTGATTTAGAGCATTTTTTTCATGTGACTCTAGATAGCTTTGATTTCTTCCTCTGAAAGCTGCCTGATCATATCCTTGGACCATTTATCAACTGGGGACTGACTCACACTTACAAATTTGATTAAGTTTTCTATATATTTGAAAAATGGGGCCTTCATCAGAGAAATTTGCTTTAAATTTTTTTTCGTTTTTTGCTTTTCCTTCTAATCTTGGCTGCATTGGGTATTTTTATGCAAAAAATTAATTTTGTGTGATAAAAATTATCCATTTTGTGTACCATAATGAAGAGTGGCAACTCAGCCTTGTCATATACTCAACTGCCTCTGCAGATTTAGAAATATGTTACAGTAAATTGGAAGGAAAGCCTTCAGTGAGTATTTTCTCATAATTAGCCTAAGGATGAAATATATTTAATGACTGTGGAATGTAACTTATATCTTGGTGGGCAGTATCCTCAATACAGGTGCTAATAATCATTTTGAATACTTGTTGTGGATTGAGTTCACTGGTAAGAACATAGTCCATTCAGCATTTGTTTTCACAAGTTAGAGAAAAGTTGTTGAACTTTCACCATGCAACATAAAAAAGTTTTTAAAAAAGTTTTACGGAAGTTTTCAAAGAAAACTGAACTCAACATTCAAGTTAACAAAATTATAATAAACTTTACTCAACATTAATATTTTTCCTAGTAAGGGTTTCCATTTGAGTATAAAATAGTAAGTGCCTCAGTTCTTCCACTATATCAGGCCAAACCAGCTCCAGATATTCCTCACATCATTGCCTGGCCATCTCCTCAAGAGCTACCTTGCCACCATACATACCTCCATCATACTCCATTCCACCTGCTCACTTGCCTTATCTGGAACCATAGGGAGAACAGTACTGCTCTTGCTCCTCAAAATGTTTCAGTTTATGCTCCTAAAACTCCACTCACCATCTCTTTGCAATGTTTGTAACAAAAATTAAATCATTTTAAGACTATAGTATGATTTGTTGTCCCCAAAGGTCTGTATGGTTCCTTCTTTTTCAGCTTTAAAGGGTTTTTTAGATGAAAAGTTGTAAGTTCAGTCACTGTTTCTCCAAGCCTCCAACTAGCAAAATTGCCAACATTCCAGACACTGAGTCAGTGGCCTCATCTCTCCACCCAGGTTGCTATGAATCCATGCGCACTTGGCCCTGTGATTGCTCCTACTTTGTTGTGTCTATTATGACTTTTTCTTAGGTGAAAGGACTGTTAGAGAAGGCTGAGACCATGTGAGTTTCAAAAGGTAAGAAGAGTCAAATGCCAGAGGTTTGGATACTGGAGTCCACATGTGAGGGCAGCCTTGCTCTTTGGGTCCTGACTCATGAATGTGTGTGTGAGGTTGGATAAGTACCCCCAAGACAATGTATGAACTGCACAATAATGTAAAGGGAAATTATGAAGAAAAAAGAGAAAGAGACAAATGGTCAGATTTCAAATTATTCTGTGAGGTGACTATGATCAGATTATACAAAGAAGTGATTTCCCAAATAATATCATATTGAGTAAAAGGTTAGAGAGAGTAGAACTACAGTACAGAATAGACAATGCAGAACTACAATCAAAGTCAAGTGTTAAACTAGTTTGAAAAAATTAAAATTACAAAGCAATGGGAAAGGTAATCATTTTTGCAGAGTGCACCATGTCAGGTAGTAGACCTAATAGAAATTTAGGCTGCATTAAGAGAAGAATAGGATCAAAAATCAGGAAGCTGATAATTTGCCTGGATTCTGCCTTGATCAGACCAGATCATGTTCAGGCCTGGCTTCATTTTAGCAAAATATTGAAAATCTGGAGAATAGCTGGAGGAGTGGTGGTCAGTCAACAAGGATTTTAAAGGCCTAGTATATGCCAGGATCTATGCTATTATTTGTAATCAAAGAAAAATAAAAACAACAAAAACAAAAATAAAATAGTCCCTGCTTTTCAGGAGCTCACATTCCATTTGGAGAGACACCATG
The DNA here is from genome assembly GCF_900497805.2 of Vombatus ursinus. Classification (NCBI taxonomy): domain Eukaryota; kingdom Metazoa; phylum Chordata; class Mammalia; order Diprotodontia; family Vombatidae; genus Vombatus; species Vombatus ursinus. Next base: position 297,766 of record NW_020947661.1, on the reverse strand, counting down.
TAAATAACCAGGTACATACAAATTATAGGCCAAATAGATGGGAGGTCATCTTAGAGAGGAAGTTAAGTCAGGAAAGACTTCTTGAAGAAAGTGGGCATTGAGTTGTCTTGAGGAAATCTCAGGAAACTAGGTGGAAGAGGTGAGGAAGCGAAGCATTTCAGGCTTGTGAGACAATCAGTGTAAAGACACAGAAGATGGAGTGTCATGTGTGTTGAAAGGCAGAGAGTCTGGTAGCTGGATTGTACAATTGCATGAATGGGAGTAAAGTGTAAGATTGTAAAGGTAGGAAGTAGCCAGGTTGAAGAAATTTTTCTTTTTTAAATGATTCTTTATTGATTTCTTTTATTTTTCATGATCTAAATTTCTTCTAACATCTCTCTCTCCTCATCCTTCCCAGAGAGCTATCCAATAGGAGAAAGAAGACATTTTTTTTCAGGTGTATTGTGCCACAAAGGTAGTTATTCATAAAAGGAAATTCCCCATATACACCAAAATATTTATAGCATCAATTTTGTAGTAGTAAAGAACTAGAAACAAAGCAGATGGCTAGTGATTAAGGAAAGGCTGAACAAATTACGTCACATGAACATAATGGAATATTTTTTATTTATTTTATTTTTAATTTATTAAAAAAACAAGCATTTCCATAACAGGTAAAATAAAAAAGATGATTTCACATGAAACTGCAAATCTATTAGTACAACTTGTCATTCCTTTTAAATATTCAATAAAGTTATCCTGTCATTTTTCTTCTTTTTTTTACTTTTTTTCTTCCCTCCCCCCAGATATGGCTACCATTAGACACCAATGGGTATATATATATACATATGTATATGTATGTATATATATGTATGTAAGTATGTATGTAAAATTATTCTGTACATATTTCTATTTATCAGTTATTTTTCTAGATGCAGATAGCATCTTTCTTCATGTGTCCTTTATAGTTAATTTGGGTATTTATAATAGTCAAAGTGACTTATTCACTCAAAGTCATTCTTAAAATAATATTTCTGTTAATGTATATAATGTTCCCTTGGTTCTGCTCATTTCACTCTTCATTATTTTGTGCAAGTCTTTCCATATTTTTCTAAGATCACTGAGCTCATAATCTCTTAGAGCACAGTACCATTATATCATAATCATATACCACAACTTGTTCAGCCATTCACCAATTGATAGACATCTTTTCAATTTCTATTCTTTGCCATCATGGAGAGAGCTGCTATAAACACTTTAGAACATATAGGTTCTTTTCCTTTTCCCTTAATCATCTTTGGAAATAGACCTAGTAGCGATATTGCTGGGTCAAAGTGTATAGACTGTTTAATAATTCTTTGAGCTTAATTCCAAATTGCTCTCCAAAATGGTTGGATTAGTTCACAATTCCATCAACAACGTATCAGTGTCCCAATTTTTCCACATCCCTTCCAACATTTGTTGCTTTCCTCTTCAGTCATTTTAGCTGATCTGGTAGGTATAAAAAGATATCTCAAGGTTGTTTTGATTTGCATTTCTCTAATCAATGATGATTTAAAGCATTTTTGATATGTCTATAAATTGTTTTGATTACTTAATTGGAAAACAGCCTATTTGTATACTTTGACCATTGGGGAATGGCTCATATTCTTATAGATTTGATAAAGTTCTTTGCTATCCCTACCTTTTTTGCATCATCTGAAGCATAATATATTCTACTCCAACCCTCCATTTTAGCTCTGTGTGTATCTCTTATTCTTAAATGTATTTCTTGTGAACATATTGTTGAATTCTGTTTTTAATCAATTCTGCTATCCATTTCCATTTTATGGGCAACTTTATCTTATTCACATTTAAAGTTGTAATTACTATTTGTGAATTTCCCTCCATTTTATTTTTACTCACTATTTTCCTTCTCAGCTTCTCTTTTTTGCCCAATCCCTGTTACCTTATCTTCTCCTCTTACCCTCTTATTCCTTATTTTACCCACTCCTCTAAGAGTTCCTTCCTTATCTTCTCCCCCATCGCTTTCTTAATCTTAAATCCAAATACCTCTACAAAATTTCCTTCCTTATCTTCTCCCCCCATCCTCCTAAATCTTAACTTATATATCCTTCTAAAAATTCCTTCTCTACCCTTTACTCCAGTTTTCTCACCTCTCTACAAGTTCGGAAGACTTCTACGCTCCTGCAGCTGTACATGTTGCTCCCCCTTCAACCCACATGAGAGTATGATTCCAATGTTACTAGCCCTCCATTCCCACCTGCTTCTTCTGTATTAGTTCTTCCTTTCACACCTCATTTTTATGACATAATTGTTCCTTTTAACACTGTTGAATATGAACACAGATCTTCTTTTACACCAAAGTAGCTATCTATGGTTGGGTTCTTTTTCCTTTGCTTATTCATTTTTATTTTTATTTTATTTTATTTTATTTTTAGCAGCTTATTATTATAATCAAGTTTTAATCCTAAATTGTGGATAATGTTGTCTTAGGGCTCAGGTCTTCTCTACTGTTATTTTCAGAATTCTGTTCAGAGGCTCAACCTCAGGGACTCTTCTCCTCCCATAAGGTATAGTTAGTGACCCCAGTCATGCTGTGCTAAAAATGTTTTTGTTCTCTAAGGTACTGGCACTGCACTTGCTGAGCATGTGCTCACTCCTTTTCATCTATAGCCACGGCCTGGGATCACTTCTGTTCAGCACTCCTAGGCCTAGCATCTGGAAACAACCAGAGAAAGGGAGTCCTTCAAGTCTTCCCATATTCAACAATTTGCTGTTCCTTAGATGAAAGTTTATGAGGTAAAAGTTCATGAGGTGAAAGTCCCCGAGGCTATGAGGTAAAAGTTAGTCAGCTGAAATTTCCTGAGGCCTAGTCTGCTTCCTGACCTAGTTGTTCCATGGCCTATTGTTAGTTGATTGAGCACAGTGAGCCTAGAGGTGACTATGCTTCACTCAGGCCAAACCTCAGAGCCTGGAGATCCTGTCTTTTCTGAGGTCCCCTCAAGTTGTCTTTAGGAGGACAGCTCTTTTACCCTTCTATACTTTTGCTGCTCTACATCCATTTCATGGCAATTTTCTGTCCGTTTCTGGAGAAAAGCTCAAGAGCCTGGAAATTTCTGACCTACTCCACCATCTTTCCAGAATGCCTTCAACATAAAGGAAAATTATTGTGTTGTAAAAACCCAACAAACATGATTAATACAGAAAAATAGAAAATATTTACATGATTTGTTACAGAGTAATGATAGAAAAGCCAAGAACACAGCACCGTGACTATAGCAATGTAAATGGAAAGAACAATCCCGACAAATCAATAGACAATGAGTATTATAAAATTCCAAAAAACAATCATGGTTCCAAAGGAGCAGTGAGAAGATACGTATCCATACTCCTTTGCAGAGGTGGGAGGTCCATGTTTGCAGAACATCACATGTATTTTCAGACCTTTGCAATCAACCTTTAAATTCATAAATTTAACCCACCAAAATGAAAATATATTTTTCTAAAACCCATTAATTTGTGTCACTCAATTTTAACCATTATATATATTAAAAGATTAGATCTTTATGAAAAAAAGACATTTTCATTTCTGTTGTTATGTCCCTAAACCTATCACAGTGTCCGGGACATAGTATGTACTTAATAATATTTATTGAGTTGAATTAATGAAAAAAAGATATTTCTTACTCATGAATTTTCTCAGGGCCCCTTTTACTTCATTGTTTCTTAGACTGTAGATCAGGGGATTCAACATGGGTATCATTACAATGTAGAAAACAGACACCACTTTATTCTCATCCGTAGTATACCTGGACTTAGGCATCACATATATGAATGTAATGGTCCTATAGAACAGAGTGACTACTGTGAGGTGGGAGGTACAAGTTGAGAATGCTTTGGATCTCCCCTCAGTGGACCTTATCTTCAGGACAGAGAAGAGGATGTATACATAAGATATTAGGATAATTAACACTGTGATCACAATCACTAACCCAGTACAGGCAGCAGGAAGAATTTCAGAAAAATTATCTTCAGAGTAGGAAAGCTTTAAAAGTGGTGAATAATCACAGAAAAAGTGATTTATCTTATTGGGTCCACAGAAGGACCGGTTCAATAAGCAACCAGTAGCAATCCAAGTATTTACACAGCCACCTAGGTAGGATATGATGAGCAAAAGAGTGCAGAGCCTAGTAGACATGTTGGTAGAGTAGAGTAGGGGTCTACAGATGGCCACATAGCGATCATAGGCCATCACAGCCAACAGGAAGCACTCAGCTGTACCAAAGGTGCCTCCAGAAGACATTTGGGCCACACAGCCTTCCAGAGGGATTGTGATTTTGTCCATAAGGAAGTTCTTGAGCATAACAGGTGTGACAGATGAGGAATATCCCATATCCACAAAAGCCAAGTGGCTGAGGAAAAGGTACATTGGAGTGTGAAGTTGGGAGCTATTTCTGATCAATATGATTATGGTAAGGTTACCAAGTAAGGTGACAGAATAGACACCTACAAATATCACAAAAAGGATGACACGAAGGGTTGGATCATCTGTTAACCCTAAAATTATGAACTCTGTCACAGCAGTGCAATTATTGTCAGACATCTGTCTTGGAAGGGGTGCCTATTAAGCAGAAGAAAAGGAGATTAAAATTAAATAGAGGACTAAGATTTGGATATGTCTATTGGTGTACTCAGGAAACGTTCACTGGCCATCTCTTACATGCTCTTTCTATTATCTTACTCCAATACTTTGCTCCAATGCACCTTGGAAGGGTGCCTATAAGCAAAGTAGAGATGAATAAAATTGTTTCTGCCAAATTTTTTCCTGTGAACTAACAATACTCTATAATTTGCCAATTTTTCCATTTTAACAAGTGAAAAAACCCATAAGGGTATAGAAAATAGCTGAATTCCCAACATAGGAACCTTTCTATGATATGTGCAGACTATATCCAAATGTGTAAATGCTGTTCAGCCAACCAACTACCATTGTTAACCCCTTGCAAAGAAACTGAGTCTGCTTTGTGATTCCTGATGTCTCAAAGGACCACTTTTCACAGATGAAGATGTTATCTGCCTCATGCTAATTGACTATGAGGAAAGTCCTAGTTTCAAAGATGATCCTTGTGCCCCAAAAGCACAAAGAGAAGGAATGGGGAATCTGGATTCTAAGTCTTCTCATGGTATTTTGCTCCTACAACTCGGTATTACTGCAAAAGGTTATCATTAGACTAGATATTGCTAGCCTGAAGGACTATGGGAAATTTCCCATGGGAACCTCTGCTGTTTCTATGTAAAACAATGGGAAGCACTTGCTCACCCTGCTATAACCCTATTCTGTTTATTTGTTGCATCCTTCAATTGCAGAATAGCTGAGCAAACTGTAATGTAGGAAATTAGTGACAATTTTAGGTGCCATAAGAAGTGATGGCTATGACTGCTTTGGAGTAATATGGAAATGCTTTTATTAACTGATGCAGAGTGAACTCAGCAGATCTTGAAGAGCAATTTATGTGATGACTATAACAATCGTGAGAGAGGAAACTACTTTCAAAGACCTGAGAACTTGGACCAAAATAGTGACAAATCACTTCCTGAAAAGAATAATGAGAAAGTAATACCTATCACTTCTTGGCAGAGAGGTGATGGACTAGAGGTACAGAATGACACCTGCATTCTCAGACATGGGGAGTCTGTTGATTTGTGTTCTTTGACTATACATATCACTTACAAGGGACGGCTTCTACTGAGTCAGGAGAGGTAGCTAAGTGAGTAGTGATAGAAAACAAGGGAGGGAAGGAACAACAACATTTGCATTCCAAAATGAAAAAAAAAGACACAAGGGAGGTACAACTGGAATTATATATATACATATATATATACATACACATCCATATATATACACATACATACATATACATATGTATAATTTTTCCTTTAAAAACTGAACTACCTTGAAATGTTTGCATTTCTTGATGCTTTGCAAGTTCCAAATAAAAGAAATTATCTTAAATATTACTCTTTCCTGGAATGTTCTTATTACTCTCAACTCTGAACTCATTTTTCTTCTCTTCTAATTACAGTAAGAAAGAGTATAAAATATCAAGATACTCAGAAAGAATGTCATTATAACACTTCTTATCTTGGTAAATTGTGTAAGATATTGGTGTATTCCCAATTTCTACCAGACTGTTTTCCAGTTTTCCTAACAAGTTTTACAATGTAATTAATTCTTATTCTCAATTCTTAAGTCCTTACATTTGTCAAACAGAAGGCTAATATAGTTATTTGCTGATGTAAATTCTATGTCTACTCTATTCCAGTGACCTACTTTTCTATTCATAGCCTCTACCAGATAGTTTTGATAATTACTGCCTTGTACTATAGTTTAATATCTGATGTTGTGAAACTTCCTTCCTTTACGTTTTTTCATTAGTTCATTTCATATTCTTGACCTTTAGATCCTGAAATTAATCTCTACTCTTCTCTATATCTTTCCATCCCAATTTGTCAGTTGTCAAATCTTGCCACTTCGATATCAACCACATATATCACATCTCTTCTTAGGTACACTCACAGCCACCACCCTAACTCAGGTTTGTACTCCCTCTGAAGCCCCCTAGTTAGAAGTCCAGCTTCTCCTTCCTCTAAATTGTCCTCTAAAAACCTACAAAAATGGTCTTCCTAAAGCACATGGTTGACCATGTCACTTGTTTGCTCAAGCCTTGAACAGATCTTTTATTGCCCTGAGGACAAAATAACTTCTTCAACTTGATATTTAGAGTCCTGCATAATCTGAATCTAACCTCCCTCTTCAGATTTATTTCACTTTGCTCTCAGACATGTACTCTATATTCCAGCACAACTGGTCTACTGCTTCTTCCCCAGATTCAGAATTCTATCCCTATCAAGGTACCTTTAGACAGGACATCCTCCATGTTTGAAATGTCCTACCACATCTTTGCTTAGAATCTCAAGCTTCCTTCATGTCTCAGCTATTGGGTCGCCTCTGACAGGAAACTTAGTTTCTAAAGTTCTGTCCCTCCTCATTTGCACTTACTTGTCTGTGAAAATATTTTATCCCTTTGTATCCAATAGAATGTAAGCTCTCTGAGTTTAAGGACTTTTGCATTTTTTGTATCCCCAGTAACTAGGACGGGGCCCTGTGCACAGTGGGCATATCAAAATATTAATTGAATGAAAGGCAACATTTTATTTTTGAAAACCTCAAGTCTCATTTATACTGGTAACACAATCATAATAATCAGGTTACAGGAATTGTAAGAACTAAATGCCACAATTTAAATTTCATATATTACTTTCCTCTCACAATTTTTGGAGAAAAATATTTTTATCTCATCTATGAGATAAATGAAGCTCACTGAGGTTCAGTCATTTATCTGTTATCACAGTCATAGCTAGTAAGACCCAGACATCTCTCTTGACTTCAATTTTAATTCTCTTTCCACTATATCAATCAACAAATATGTCACTGAAATTACTCCTATCAAAGCCTCAATTTGAGAAGTGGGGGAAAAGTAATACTTGAAACAAATGTACTGATGTATACACAGATATCTTTACTGAAGGTGTTCTTATCATATTCTATCAGGTACTTACTGTTTTTAGTGATGTTTCAGGATACACAATATGAGCTGTGGGAGTTTAGAATTTTATTTATTAATTTGCTGTAATAATGCTCCATGCATATACCTTACCTCCAAATCTTTGACTTTATATGGTACTACAAGGGACCAGAAACATGAAGACTTAAATCAGGAGTCAATCTTAAAGAGTGACACAGACAGACACAGACACAGAGTGAGAGACGGAGAAACAGAGAGATACTTTAAAGTCCCATATAAAATTGAAATCAGAATAGATAGGCTCCTTTGAAATGAGATACAAATCAAAAATTATATCTTAGTGTTGTTATGGCCAAACCAAGAACAGCAGTGGTACCTATTGATGTAAGAAGGTGATAACTTGAGATTCCAAATAATTATCTTTGCATGGCAGCTCCATATTAATGTTGAGTCTAGTAGCATTTGGTATGTAAGCCCTTGAGCACCTTAACTCCAAATGTAGCCTACATTATTAAAATGCCATTTGAAATCCACTGGGATTGAGAAAATTACAAACATGCAGATGAGTTGTCTGAGTTTTCTAAATTCTCAAAGGCCTTCATTTATTTTTCTTCGTCTGTGTTTATCTAGGATTTTTAAAAAATTGAAAACAAGATTGGATAGCAACATAGTATGATCCACTATGGAAGCTCTCAAAAAATGTTTTAGGATTAAAATATGGCAATTGTGATTTTGATAATGTTGACCAAGTATGAAAACTGGTCCTCATCACCTCACCTGATTCAGTTTGAGTCAGGCCCCAACCATACTAATTACACATATATACAACTGAGACTGAAAATACAATCTATGAAATTTAGTTTAGTAGAAATTACAGATCCTGGAATAGAGTTACTACTCACAGTAAGGGCAATCATCCATGTGTGAAAGCAGTATAGACAATATTTCAAGGCTCCTGATATCATTTCCCTGGAATATAAGAGCATGTATGATATATGACACATAAATTTTCCGTAGGACAATTGACATATGCTGTGAGTCAGCTGAGGGCCAGGAGATAAGGATCATTCATTCCTGGTCATGAAAGGGAAAAGAAGTTCTGAAGCTTGGTAAGATGATATGGTCTTATCCTTTCTGTCTTTGAAACAGAGACTTTTGAAAGAACTTCCTCATAAAAAATTTCAGATGTGTTAGTTTATTCAGTTACAGAACACCAAAGCACCAGTTGGAGCATGTGTATTCAACTGCTTTAGACCTCAGTGATATATTTGTATTTTACTTTCAGTATATTAAATATAATTTTATTTGAGTGAATTTTTTGGAGGGAGGATCAAGCTAAGGAGGAAATCAAGATGGAGAATCCAGTATGTAGGGACCCTTGAGCCAGACAAATTATGAGTTCTTGGAATATCCAAAACCATAGACAAGAACCTAAGCAGATAGTAGAAAAATATAAAGGTTGGTAAAGTCTAGGACATGTGAGTAAATCTGCAAATTTTCAGAGAAAATAAGGTGGATTCTTAGGGCTAGAGCTTTCTAGGGGCTTTTCTTCTTGTTCAATTGGTTGATGCACTGTATCTGAAGCTTAGATTGCCATTCAGTGGCTTGCTCAGATCCAAAGGTGCTACTCCAGATGTAGTATTTTTTCTGTTACATGACACATGTTCTATGAACTTCACAATTATATCATAAGCCTTTGTACTCTTTCATTTCTTACTCTTGAGCCATGTTTCCCAATATGTTTTTCACTCTTCTCATCTATGCTCACCTTCACATTGAAATAACCTAATTTAAAATTAGATAGGCTTATTGAGTCATTAGTAATATTTCCCTACTGTCTCATTCATTGTAAAAGAATTACATAAATTACAACTAATTTTTATTTTTTCTAATCTATTTATTCTTGATTTCATGTTAATAATTTTAAAAATTTATTTTAATTTTGAATTCCACATTTTCTCTCTCCCATCTTTCCCTTTCCCCTGATTGAGAAGGCAAGTAATTTGTTATAGGTAATATATATGTAGCCATGCAAATCATTTACAAATTAGCAATGGTGCAAAAGAAAATGCACACCAAAAAAACCGAGAATGAGAAAGAAAGTAAAAAACTATGCTTTAATCTGCATTCAGATTCCATCAGTTCTTTCTCTGGAGGTGAATAGCATTTTTCATCATAAGTTCTTCAGAATTGTCTAGCATCATTGTATTGCTGAAAATAGCAAAGTCATTCACAGTTGGTCATTGTTCAATATTGCCATTATGGTGTGCAATGGTCTCCTGGTTCTGCTTACTTTACTTTGCATCAGTTCATTAAAGTCTTCCTAGGTTTTTCTACAAGCATCCTGCTCCTCATTTCATAGAGCACAATAGTATTCCATCACAATCATATACCACAATTTATTCAGCTATTCCCAATTGATGGTCATCCCTTGAATTTACAATTCTTGCTCACCACAAGCAAAGCTGCTATAAATATTTTCATACAAATATATATATATATATTTCTTTTTCTTTAATCTCTTTGGAGTACAGATCTAGTAGTTGTATTTCTAATTCAAAAGGTATGCACAGTTTGATAGCCTTTGGACTTAGCTTAACATTGCTATCCATAAATGTTGAATAACTTCACAATTCTACCAATAGTACATTAGTGTCCCAATTTTCTCACATCCCTTTAAACACTCATCATTTTTTTTCTTTTATAATATTCAATCTGATGGCTGTGAGGTGGCACTTCAGAGTTGTTTTAATTTAATTTAATTTCTCTAATCAATTGTGGTTTTTTTACAATTTTTTTTTCATTTTTTGCAAGGTAATCAGGGTTAAGTGACTTGCCCAAGGTCACATAGCTATTGAAAAATGAGGTCCTTGGAAAGACTTGTATGGTCTGATGCTGAGTGAAGTGAGCAGAAGCAAGAGAACATTGTACACAATAACAACCATGTTGTGTGATGACTAATAATGATAAACTCAACCCTTCCTGGCAATACAAGGATCTAAGACACCTCCAGAGGCCTTGTGATGGAAAATGCTATCCACAGCCAAAGAAAGAACTATGGAAGTCGAATTGCTATTTTTTTTCTCTTCTGTTGAGTTTTGTTTCCTCTTTCTGATGGTTCCTCCTATTGGTTTTGATTTTTACTTACAACATCACTAATGTGAAAATATGTTTAATATGAATGTAAATGTATAGCCTATATCAGATTGTGTGCTGTATTGTGGAGGGTGGTGGGGAAGAAGGGGGAGAAAAATTTTAAACTCAAAAGCATATGGAAGTGATTATTGATAAATCAAAATAAATTAATAAAAAAAGAGAAAAAAAAGAAAAACGAGGCCTTTATCAGAAAAACTTGCTGCAAAATTTTCCCTCAGTTTTCTGCTTTCCTTCTAATCTTGGCTTCATTGATTTTGTTTGTGCAAAATCTTTTTAATTTTATGTAATAACTATCCATTTTATATCCCATAATGCTCTTTATCCCTTGTTTATTCATACATTGCTACTCTTTTGCCTGCTATAGACATGTTAATACAAGGACTAGTCTTTGCCATAGGACAAAACTTTACTTGCAATGCAATTTGAACCTGAATTATTCTTCTCTAAACAGAGAAAATATTTTCTCATTAAATTATTTGTCATCAACATTTTGTTGCACAACAGGCCTCCAAGGCTTAGGAGTGATAATGGGCCAGGGAATGCATAACCAAGATTGTGAAGAGTCTGTTTGAATTCAACATTGGCCAACAGTGGAGACTCAGCCTTGGCATACATTCAACTTTGTGGATTTAGAAACATGTTACAGTTAGTTGGACAGAAGACTTACAATGAGCATTTTTTTCAAAATTAGTCTAAGGATGAAATATGTTTAGTGACCATGGGATGTAACTGTTATCTCTTGGTCAGCAGGTGATAATAATTATTTTAAAGGTGACCTGGGAAGAATCTTGTATTGTTTTATACTTGTTATGGTTTGAGTTCAGGGATAAGAACATAGCCCATTCAAGATTTTTTCAGAAGTTATAAAGACAAAAAAATTGTTAAACTTTCAGTTTACAACATTTGTGGTTACAAAAGTTTTCAAAGAAAGCTCTGAACTCAACATTCAAGTGATTACAATAAACCCTACTCACTATTACTATCTCTCCTACTTAAGAAGTTTCTACCTCAGTATAAAATAATAAGTGCCTCAGTTGTTTCACTATATCAGGCCAAGTCAACTCCAGTTATGCCCCAACTGCTGTCTGGACATGTCTTCAAGAGCCACCTTGCCACCATATTGTTAATATGCAAAACCCACCCCTCAAATGTAGGGGAGTTCTGGTTGAGTCAGAACAAAATTATTCACTAAAAGGAAAAGAAGACATGCATGTCAGCACCCTAAATCCAAATTACAAAAGAACCCCCAGCACAGGAGGAGCAGAGGCAAATTATGCTTGAAAACCATGAAGGGTTGGAGAATGGACAATCCTTTCCAGGAACTGATGGGACACAAAAGAAAGATGTTTTGCAGCATCAGTTGACCTCAAGGCTGATTTAAACTGGTTTGAGGTGTACTGCTCAGCAAGATCAGTGAGCACACACCAGCAAAGGTGTCTGGGAGTGAGGGAGACATTTGGCTCACTGTAGGTTCAGTGAACACCTTTCAGCAAACAGCCTTAATCTATGTCCCCTACATTTATACAGTAAGGTAACTCTTGGAAAACAGACATGTTAGTCTCAGGAGTACTTTCACAACATATATCTCCAATATATCCCACTCCACCTCCTCACTAACCTGATCTGGACTGATAATCAAAACAATACTGTCCTTATTCCTGAAAAGCATGTCAGGTTATTCTCCTAAAGCTCCAGTCACCAACCTCAGGTAACATCTGTAACAAAAATTAAGTCATTCTAAGCCAATTATATCACTTTTTTGTCTCCAAAGGACTGTGTAGTTTCTTCCTTTTTAGCTTCAGAAAGTGTATTAGATAAGAATATTATAACTTCATTCAGTATTTCTCCAAGTCCCCAGTCAGGAAAATTCTAACATTCCAAATAGAGTCAGTGGCCTCATCTCTCCACTCAAGTTGGCATTAATCCATGCACACATGGCCTTCTGGTTGCTTCTGCATTTGTTGTTTCTATTCTCACTTGTTAGATGGAGAACTATTATAGAAAGTTGAGACCATGTGAGTGTCAAAAGGTTAGAAGAGCAAAATTCTGTAAGTTTGGATGTGTCAGTTTGTACTTGAGTCCATGGGCAACCAGTTCCAGACCACCAGTGGAGCACTAAGTATAAATTAAAACCCTTGATTTCACAGTTAGGAGCTCAGATACTATAAACAAAGAAGAGACTATGCATTAACTATACTACATTTGGAAGTGAATTGGTGCAGCCATAGCTCTGTGGTAACTTCTTTAAGTTTGAACCTATTCTTCCAGGGACGGGGTGATATAGGCAACACTATAGTGATGGTCCATTGGCATGTGCTTCAAACTTATGGTTGTGCTATATCTTCTTAGTAAATATATCTTTATAAAGCTAATTGATGATGATTGGTTAAATGACATTGGAAAACCAGATATCACATCAAATGATGATTTTGGGGACATATTAATTGGTACTACAGATTAATATTGGGAAAACACATTGAAATGGGGACAGGGGCTCAAGCTGATAGTATTAGAAAAAAAGCACAATTCCTTAAGGTCATCCCATAGAATCCTGAAGGAAAATATAGACAGACTTGCTCTATGGGCCCTGACTTATTAGTTTGTGTGTGAGAATTGGATGAGTACCTTAAGAGCCTATGTGAACCATACAATAGTATAATGGGAATTTATGAAAAAAAGAGAGAAAGAAGGACTAGTATTGTCTGATGGTAAATTATTCTATGCAATTGATTATGATCAGTTTATACTACAATGTGATTATTTACCAAATGATATCAGGTTGGGTAAAAGGTAGAACTATACCACAAAATAAATGACACAGAATTATAATTAAAGTTAAATGTTGAACTAGTGCTTGAAAAAGATAAAGATTACAAAGCAAGTGGGAAAAGTAATCATTTTTGAGTAGTGCATCATATCAACCAGAAACACTAGTAGAAATTTAGACTGAATTAAGAGAAGCAGGAATCCAAAATTAGGAAGCTGATAATTTCACTGATTTCTGCCTCGACAAGACCAGATATGAAATACTGTTTTCAGCTCTGGTCTCCTTATTTTAAGAAAATATTGGAGCAGCCAGGTGGTGCAGTGGATAGAGCACTGGCCCTGGAGTCAAGAGGACCTGAGTTCAAACTCAGCCTCATACACATAACACTCATTAGCAGTGTGTGACTCTGGAGAAGTCACTTAAACCCAATTGCCTCACCAAAAGAAAATACTGAGAATAGGGAGGGCATCTAGAGGAGGAGAGCTGAGATGGTGGTCAGTCAACAAGGATTTTCAGGGCTTATTATATACCAGACTCTATGCCATAAATTGGTAAGCAAAAGCACCAGCCTTCCAGGAGCTCACATTCTATTGGGAGAGACAGCACGTAAGTAGCCAGCTACTCATACAAATTATAGGCAGAGTAGATGGAAGGTCATCTTAGAGAGGTAGTTCCTATTATCTTGACAGGCCCAGAAAGACTTTTTGTACAAAGTGGGATTTGAGTTATTTTGAGGAAATTCCAGAAAACTAAGTGGCAGAGGTGGGGGAGCAAAGCATCTCAGGCCTGTGAGACAGCCAGCGTAAAGACACAGAAGACAGGAGTGTCAGGTGTGGGGAAAGTAGATAGTCCACTGTAGCTAGATTGGACACTGCATGGACGGAATACAGTGCAAGACTGAACAGGTCAAAAGGGGTCAGGTTGAGGAAATTTTTATTTTTTAAATGATTCTTTATTGATTTATTTTGTTTTTTCATGACCTAAATTTCTTCTATTATCTCTCCCTCTTCACATCTCACAAAGAGCTATCCCAGAGGAAAAATAATACATTTTTTCAGGTGTGTCATGACGAAAGGTTGTCATTGATAAAAGGAAAGTTTACACATGCACAAAAACATTTACACCACCACTTTTGTGGTAGCAAGTAAGTAGAAACAAAGCAGATGACCAGTGACTGAGGAATAGCTGAACAGATTGTGGCACATGAACATAACAGAATATGACTGTGCCATAAGAAACAACAAATATGATTAATACAAGAACATAGAAAAGATTCACATAATCTGTTAAAGAATCATGACAGTAGAGCCAAGAACGCAACACTCATAATGAACATAATAATGGAAATTGAAAGAACAACTCCCACAAATCAATAGAAAATGAGTGCGGCAAGATTAAAAAAAAAATCATGGACCCAAGAAGATCAATCAGATACTTTTCCATACACCTTTGCAGAGGTCAGAGATCTTTGTTTGTGGAACACTGCATGCATTTTCAGACTTTTGCAATCAACATTTAAATTCACAAATTTAACCCATCAAAATGAAAATATATTTTTTCTAAAGCCTAATTGTTGGTACAACATTATGTCAGTAGAATATTAGATCCTTAAAGGAATGGAATGTTTCATCTTTTCCTCATATCCCTGAAACATAACACAATGCCTGGGACATAGTATGTACTTAATAAATACTTGTTGTATTGAGTTGAATTCATTAAAAAGGATGTTTCCTACTCAAAAGTTTTCGCAGGACCCCTTTTACTTCGTTGTTCCTTAGACTGTAGATCAAGGGGTTCAACATAGGGATGATTACAATGTAGAAAACAGACACCACTTTATTCTCATCTGTTGAGTAACTGGACTTAGGTATCACATATATGAAGGTAAGGGTGCCATAGAAGAGAGTGACTGCTGTGAGGTGGGAGGTGCAAGTTGAGAAAGCTTTGGATCTCCCCTCAGTGGACCTTATCTTCAGGACAGAGAAGAGGATGCATACATAAGAGATTAGGATAATTAACATTGTAATCATAATTATTGACCCAGCAGAGGCAGCAGGAAGAATTTCAGCAAGATCATTTTGGGAGTAGGAAAGTTTCAAAAGTGGTGAATAATCACAGAAAAAGTGATTGATCTTATTGGGTCCACAGAAGGACAGATTCAATAAGCAACCAATGAAGACCCAAGCATTCACAGAACCACCCAGGTAGGATGTGATGAGTAACACAGTGGAGACCCTAGTAGACATGTTGGTGGAGTAGAATAGAGGGTTACAGATGGCCATATACCGATCATAGGCCATCACAGCCAGCAGGAAGCACTCAGTGGTCCCAAAGATGCCTCCAAAGAACAGCTGGGCCACACAGCCTCCAGTAGGCACTATGGTTTTGTCCACAAGGAAGTTCTTGAGCATAACAGGTGTGACAGATGAGGAATATCCAATGTCCACAAATGCCAAGTGGCTGAGGAAATGGTACATTGGGGTGTGAAGTTGGGAGCTATTTCTGATCAATGTGATTATGCTCAGGTTACCAATTAAGGTGACAGCGTAGACACCCAGAAATACCACAAAGAGGATGACACGAAGGGTTGGATCATCTGTTAACCCCAAAATAATGAATTCAGTCACAGCAGTGCAGTTATTGCTAGACATCTGCCCTGGAAAGAGAACCTGTTAGACAGAAGAAAAGGAGATTAAAATAGAATGCAGGACTAAGATTTGGATATGTCCATTGATGTATTCAGGAAACATTCACTGGCCACCTCCTACATGCCCATCCTACTATCATGCTATCCTACTTTGCTCCTATTCATCATGGCAATGTGCCCATAAGAAAAGGAGAGATGAATATACTTTTTGCCTCCAAATTTTTGCCCTGGGCCAAACTTACTATATGATTTGCCGATTTTACCATTGTAAGAATTTGAAAAAGGCTATCAGAGTGAAGAGGATTGTTTAGTCACATCATTGAAACCTTTCTTAACTATATACAGAGACTATATCCAAATGTGTAAATGATGTTCTGTCAACTAACCATCATTGTAAGCCCCCTCCAAAGAAATAGAGTCTGCTCTATGTCCCTTCACCTCTCACAGGACCACTTTCTCCATCTGAAGATTTTATCCACCTCATGGTAATTGACAATGAGGAAAGTCCTGGTTTCCAAGAGCACCTTTATTTTCTAAAATCACAAGAGAAGAGGAATGGAAAATCTCAATTCAGAGTCTTCTCATTGTATTTTGCTCCTAAAACTTAGCATTTCTGCAAAGAGGAATCATTAAGCTAGATATTGCTAGCCTGAAATACTATGGAAAATTTCCCATGGATATACTGCTATTTCTTGGAGTAAAAATGGAAAACACTTGCTCAATCTGCTGTAATTATATCCTGTTTACTTATTGCATCCTTCAATTGCAGAATATGTGAGTAAATTGTGGTATAGGAAAGTAGTGGCAATTTTATGTGCCATAAGAAGTGATGAAAAACATTGCTTTGGAGTAATATGGAAACACTTTAATAAACTGATGCAGAGTGAACTCAGTAGAACTAGAACAACAATTTATATGAAAATCACAATAAATATGAGAGGGGAAACCACTTTGAAAGATCTCAGAAGTTGGAAGACATGAGCGACAAATTATGTCATAACACTGATGAGGAAATATTATCTACTGCTTCTTGGCAGAAAAGTGATGGGCCAGAGGCACAGAATGAGGTATGGATTCTCAGACATGGTGAATCTGTTGATTTAGTTTCTTTGATTATACAGATCTCTTACGAGGGAGGTTTCCTCTGTGAGTAGCAAGAGAAGTAGTGATGGACATGGTGACAGACATGAGTGCATGAAGGGAACAAGAATAAACCATTTTCAAAAGGCAGAAAAGAATAAAGGAAGTAGACCTTCAAATCTACACACACACACATATGTATATGTATGGATAAATGTGACATTTCTTTTAAAGACCAAACTACCTTGAAATGTTTACATTTGTTCATCTTTGCTAAGTTCCAAGTGCAAGAAATTGTCTTAAATGTTACTTTTTCCTGAAATGTTTTTTATTACTCCCAACTGTAAACTCATTTTTCTTCTCTTCTCAGTCCAGTAAAAATGATACAAAATATTGAGATACTGTTTATCTCAGAGAAGACTGTCTATAACACACATTTATAGCTCTATGGTTCAACTTTTTCTTTGTGACCACAAGAAGAGAGAATGCCTTAACTTAGTAAAAATTTGTAGAGTGATCAGGCAATTTTTCAACACCTTTTACTTCCCATTTTCCTCTCAAGAAAGGACTTTGCAACTTCCTTTTGTGACAAAGGAAACCTTCCTCTCTGAGACCCCTTTTCTTTCCTCTTCTACAATTCAATATTACTCAATATCATCCCCTATTGTCTCTGCAACAATCTCTGAAAAACAGAGAGTCCTTTTCTCCAGGACCAATTCCTCTACTTGTCCCATTGCTCCTATCCTTCTTATTTCAACCTTCAGCTTCCCCCATTGAAAAACTACCCTATAATCTTCAATCTTTTTATCTATAGGCTTTTTCCTTTCTTCCTATAAATGTGCTCAGATCAATCCAATCCTTTAAAACCTATTTCTGACCCTGACAGTCTTTGAAGTTATCATGCTACATCTCTGCTCTTTCCCTATCAGCTCACAGGGGGGAAAAATCTACCTTTGTTGGGTCCACTTCTGTCCCCCCGCCACTCAGTTGTTAAAGAATTTTAATCTGGTTTCTCACTGTGTCACTCCACCACAACTATCCTCTGAAAAGTTACCAATAATGTCCAAATTATGATGTTTTTGTAATCTTCATTTAAATTTATAGGTGGAAAGGATTGTTACAGACTTTGTATTTCTATCATTAGCACCAAGGAAAGTGGCTAAAAACAGTAGGTACTTATGAAATACTTGTTGATTGATTGATTCTTGGCCTCTTTGCTGCATGTTACAGCATGGACCACCTACTCTTATTGGATACTTTTCCCTCATGAATTTTCATGACACTGGCCCTCCTGGTATTCCTCCTACCTGTCTGACCTTTCCTTCTCAGCCTCCTTTGGCAGACTATTATCCCTGTGCTGTCTCTGAATCATAAATGTTCCCTCAGGTTCTGTCCTAGACTCTCTCCTCTTCTTCTATACCTTCTCAATGAACTCATTAGCTTCCACTACTACTAACATCTCCATCCAAATGAATCCTAAATCAGTACATCCAGCCCTCAACTCCAATCCACACATCACCAATAGTTAGACATTTGTAGCTAGTTGTCTCAAATGCATGTGAAGTTCAACAAGTTCAGCAGAGGAATCATCTTATCACCAACCTTCAACCTAAAACAACTTATCTAGATAATTTCTTGTTTCTGTTGAGGGTCTCGTCATCCTTCCAAGAAGCCTAGTTTGTGATCCTGAAATCTATCTCTATTCTTCTCTCCATCTTCCATTTCCTAACCAGTCAGCTGACAAGTCTTGCCACTTCTTCATCTACAACATGTATCTCATATCCTCTCATGTCCTCTTAAATAGCCATTGCTCTAACTCAGGTTTGCGTCTCCTCTCACTTGGATTATTGCAAAAGCCTCTTCAGTAGAAGTTCAGTCTCTCTTTCCTCTAAACTACCTCTAAAAACCTACAAAAATGGTCTTCCTAAAGCACTTGGCTAATCAAGTTACTTGCTTTCTCAAGCCTTGAATGGATCCTTTATTGCCTTGAGTAAAAAATAATAATTTTTCCCCTTGATATTTAGAGTCTTACACCATTTGAGTCCAGCCTATCTCTTCAGATTTATTTCACTTTGCTCTTAGACATGTACTTTATATTCCAGCCCAGCTGGCCTACTGCTCATTCCCCAGATTCAGAATTCTACCCACATCTCTGGCCCTCTGCACAGGCCATCCTCCATGCTCCAAATGGCCTACATCATCTCTGCTTCTTAGAACCTCAGTCTTCCTTTGTGGCTCAGATAGTGGGTCACCACTTATGGGAAGCCTAGTTTCCAAAAGTCTGTCCCTTCTCAACTTATCTTCTATTTACTTATTTGAGTAAATGTCTTATCCCTTTCTCTCCAATGGAATGGAAGCTCCCTGAGTTTAGGGACTGTTTTGCTTGTATTTTCCCTTTCTATCCCCAATGCTTAGGACAAGGCTCCGTGCATAGTAAGCAGAGAAAAATATATCTTGAATGGAAAGTACCAACTCACATTTGAAAACCTTAAGTCTCATTTATATTGGTAACATTATCATAATGAGCAGATAACAAGAATTCTAAAAACTCATCACCACAGTTTAAATTTCATAAATGACTTTTCTCCCACAATTTCAGTGGAAAATATTGCTATTCTCATTTTGTAGATGAGGTAACTGAGGATCATGGAGGTGCAGTCACTTACCCACAATCAGAGGCAGAGCCAGTAAGACTCAAATATGAGGTTCAAGCCCAGCTCTCCTGACTTCAAATCCAATTCTCTTTCCACTCCATCAACCAACAAATATATCAGTGAAATTCCCCCAGCTAAAGCCTCAGTCTGAGAAGCAGGGGAAAAGTAATACAGGAAACAAATATACCTATACATGCATGGAGAACTTAACCTAAGGAGTTCTCATCTAACCGTGTTCCATCATGTACTTACTGTTTGTGGTGATGTTTCATGATGTATAATATGACCTAAGGTAGATCATTATTTACTTACTAACATGCTGTAATAATGTTTCAAGCATACACTTCACTTGCAAATCTTTGATTTTATATGGCCCTACAAGGGACTAGATACATGATGATCTAAATCAGGAATGAATCTTACACATTAAGATAGGGGCAGGGGGAGACTAAAATAGTATGCAAAGCTGAAATCAATATAAAGTCTGACATATCAAGAAGAATAGATAGGCCCCCTTGAACTGAACTACAAATAAAAAAAATCAGAACTAAATGTTTTTACAGCAAAACCAAGAACAGCAGTGGTACCTATTGATACAAAAAGATGACAACTTTAGACTCCAAGGAACTATGTTTGCACAGTGAGGAAATATTTATGTTTGGTTTTGTAGCCTTTGGGATTTAGACCCTTGAGCACCTTAACACTGACAACACCAAAATGCCATTTGAAATCCAATAGGATTAAAAAAATTACTACCATAGAGGTGAGTTGTTCAAGAAATTCTCTAAGTTCTCAAGAGACTTCATTTATTTTTTTCTTTTTTTTATATTTACTTAGGATTTAAAAAAAATGAACCAGCACCAGCCCTCTATGCAACAGCATAGCTCTAGGCAAACAGCCTTCAGTGGCCAGGCCTTTGTACTTCAGCATAGCCATTGAAAAAGAGGCAGCCTCCGGAGGCCTGATCACAAGTGCTTTAGTGTATCCACTGGGAAACACAGAAACACCCCTCAACACACACCAGATACCACCACTAGGACCTCAGCTCAGTACTACATGAAGTACCGGACCCCTATGGCCTCCAGCAGTGCCAGACAACTCCTACCCCACCTCCCACAGTACAGCACCAGACGCAAGAGTCCCTTGTGGGTTTCAGGGCAACATGAGTGCAGCACCAGGTAAACAGCCAGGTCCTGCAGCTACTAGAACAAAAAAGCCAGAGGCAGTGCCCCTTACATCCTGGAAGGAGTGATCAAATTTAAAAGAAAGGAAAAAGGCCAAAAGTGTGTGTGAGGGGAAGTGAGTAGAAAACAACAAAAAAAGAATCTGACCGTAGAAAGTTATTATGGTAACAGGGAAGACCAAGACACAAACTCAGAAGGGACAACAATGTCAAAACACCTATGGGAGAAATCTCAAAGAAAAATTGGAAGTAGCATCAAGCCCATAAAGATCTCATGGAAGAGCCTAAAAAGGAGCTTACAAATCATATAAGAGATATAGAAGAAAAATGGTGAAAAGAAATGAGAGTGATGCAAGAGAATTAAGAAAAAAGAGTCAACAGCCTGGAAAACTTCTTTAAAATAGAATTGGCCAAATAGAAAAGGAAATTTAAAAAATCCACTAAAAAAAACTCCTTAAAGAATTGGTCAAATGGGAAAGAAAATACAAAAGTTATTCAAGGAAAAAATACCTTAAAAGTTAGAATTGAGCAAGTGGAAGCCAATGACTGACTCTACAAGACATCATGAATCAATCAAACAAATTCAAAACAATGAAAAAATGGAAGAAAATGCAAAATACCTCATAGGAAAAAAAAACAATTGACCTAGCCAGGAGATACAATAGCAGAATCATTGGAATACCTGAAAGCCATAATCAAAAAGAACACCTGGACAGCATCTTTCAAGAAAAGCCCTGATGTCCTGGAACCAGAGGGCAAAATAGGCATTGAAAGAATCCACTGATCACCTTAAAAAAGAGATCCCAATATAAAAACTCCAAGTAATAATATAGCCAAATTTCAGAACTATCAGATCAAGCTAAAAATACTATAAGTGGCTAGAAAGAAACAATCCAAATATTGGGGAATCACTATCAGCATCATGCGGGACCTGGCAACTGCAGCATCAAAGGATCAGAGGTCATGGAACATGATATTCTGGAGGGCAAAGGAGCCAGGACTACAGCCAAGAATCACTTACCTGGCAATATTAAGTATAATACATCAAGGGAAAAATGGTCATTCAATGAAATAGAAGGATTCCAAGTCTTCATAAGGAGAAGACCAGAACTAAACCAAAAATTTGACCTCCAAAACATAAGTATAAACAAGTAAAAAGGGTAAAGAAAACATAATGGATTTAATAGAGCTAAATTGTTTACATCCCAACATGGGAAGATGATACTTGTAACTCTTAAAAATTGTATCACTAACAATACAGAAAAAGGGAATCTACATAGAGAATAGGAGTATAAGGTGAATTTGAGGGAATGATATTTTAAAAATTAAAGGATGAGAAAGAGGAGCACAAAGGGTACAAAAGGAATGGAGAGGTAGAATGGGATAAATTATCTCACATGAAGAGGCAAGAAAAACCTATTATAGTGGAGGAAAAGATGGGAAGGTGGACTATGGGCATCACTTGAACCTTACTCTCATCAGTACTAGTTCAAAGAGGGAATAATGGACACAATCAGTTGAACATAGACATCTATCTTACTCAATAGGGAAGTAGCAGGGGAAGAGATTAAATAAAGGGAGGGAGTGACATAAGGGAGGGCAGATAAGGAAAGTGGTAGACAGAAGCAAAAACCCTGGTGAGGTAGGAAAGGGTGAAAGGAGAAAAAGGACAAAAAGGAGGAAGAATAGGATGGAGGGAAATACACAAATAGTAATCATAACTGTGTACGTGAATGGGATGAGTTCCTATAAAACAGTAGTAGATAGCAGAGTAGATAAAAAACAGAACTCCTACAACATGTTGCTTACAAGAAACATACTTAAAGCAGAGAGACACACACAGAGCAAAGGTAAGGGACTGAAGCAGAATCTATTATGCTTCAGCTGAAGTAAAAAAAAAAGCTGGGGTAGCAATCCTTATCTTAGACAAAATAAAAGTAAAAATATAACTAATTAAAAGAGATAAGGAAGGAGACTACATCTTGCTAAAAAGGTACTGTAGACAATGAAGCAATAAAATTAGAAAAGCAAGGAATAGTCTTCTTGTCAGATCTATGGGGAGGGGAAGAATTCATGATCAAACAAGAGGTAGAGAGCATTACAAAATATAGAATAAATAATTTTGATCATATTAAAGTGAAAAGCTTTTGTACAAACAAAACCAATGCAAGATTAGAATGAGAGCAGAAAGCTGGGAAGCAATCTTTACAGCAAGTGTCTCTAATAAAGACTTGTTTCTCAAGTATATACAGGACTAGGTCAAATTTATGAGAATCCAAGCCATTCTCCACTTGATAAATCATCAAAGAATATGAACAGGGAGTTTTCAGGTGGAGAAATCAAAGCTATCTATAGGCATATGAAGAAAGGCTCTAAATCACTTTTGTTTAGAGAAATGCAGATTAAAACTCTGAAATACCATCTCACACCAATTATATTGGAAAATGATAAATGTTAGAATGGATATGGGAAAATTAGGACACTAATTCATTGTTGATGGAATTGTAAAGCGATTCAACCATTCTGGAGGGTAATTTGGAACTATGTTCAAAGGGCAACCAAACCGTTCATATGTTTTGATCCAACAATACCACTACTATGTAGGTATCCCAAAGAGATCATGAAAAAGGAAAAGGACCTACATGTGCAAAGATACTTATAGCAGCCGTTTTAGTGGTGATGAAATATTAGAAATTGAGGGGATGCCTGTAAATTGGGGAATGACTGAACAAGCTGTGGAAGATGAATGTAATAATATACTATTGTGCAATAAGAAATGATGAACAGGCAGTTTTAAGAAAAAACCTGGAAAAGATTGGTACAAACTGATGCAAAGTTAAATGAGCAGAACCAGGAAAATATTGTACACAGTATCAGCAACATCATGTGATGACCAACTATAAATGACTCAGCTCTTCTCAGCAACACAATGACCAAAGATAAGAATAAACAGCTCATGAAGGAAAATGCTATCCATATTCAGATAAAGAACTGGTGAATTCACAATGCAGATTGAAGCAGGTTTTTTCACTCACTTTATTCTTTCTCATGGATTTGTTTCCTTTTGATGTGTTTCTTCTTCCAGAACTGTGACTAATATGAAAATACGTTTTACATGATAGCTCATGTAAAAAGTATATCAACTGTCTACCATTTTCAGAAAAGTGGAGGGGAAACAAAGAAGGAGAAAAATTTGGAACTCAAAATTTTGTAAAAATGAATCCCCCCAAATTTCTTAATATATAATTGGGAAAAAATAAAATACTATTTAACTTAAAAAATAAAATAAGATGTATCCCATTTCTAATTCCATAGCCAATCAAAGAGGCTCTTCTTTACCATATGGCTATCAAAACCATTTATAGAATATCTCTACTTGCTCTAAATGTCTTCAAGGCATTTTTATTACATGTTAGCATGTCATTCAGGAAGCAGCCTCTTCAATACAGGGGATTGTATCCTCATCCCATTACATATATTACAATCTAAAACTCTATGAGTCTTGTAACCCTTCACTCCCATTCATGTTCCCCTGACATCACCACTGCAAAATCAGAAAGGACCAAATAGAACTTAAACATATTTTGCATTTGCAGAAGCCATCTAACCAAAGTATCCTCAGTTTGGTTTGATCCATAGACTAAAGAGGGACTATGCTTTAAAGAGACTGGGGTCCTCTTCTCTTTTCCCTTTCTTTTTTCCCCTAGGAGAATTTTGTGAGAAGTAGGATATGCACAGGTGAGAGGGTCTGGCCACAGTGCACAAGAATGTCAAGGAAGACTGGAGCAGATCTGGTGGTGAATGGGGCAGCAACTAGAGGTCCATCCATTTTGATCAAGGGAGCAGCCTGAGAATCCTGCCTGGGAACATCAGTCATTGTTTCTCTTCCATGAAGCACAACAGATATCAGTGATTTGCCTCTTCTTCACTTGTCTCTCTGGGTTTGGTAAAGCCTATATTAACTCAAAAATTTCTTTCTTTTATCAAATTTATTTCTATTTTTGTTTAATTAAGATTGCAATATAGCATCAGCTAAAAGTGTGATTGATCATAGCAATTTCCAGTTCATATATGTTTCATTATTGGGAATAGGATGCAACAGGGACGGGCAGTGGCAAGTTACACAAAAATATTAAAGAAAATATAGGCTGTTGGAAAATGGCAGGAAAAAGGCAGTTCCCTTGCCTGGGAACTCTGAGCTAAATTAAAAAGCTCATGTTGATTTTTATTCTATAACTTCCCAAAGTGGGGTAAAAGCATGAATCTAGTTTTATCCTTATATCAACACAAGCCAAACAATAATTTATGTGTGGTGAAGGATTTGACAAGCTTACACAGTAGGGCACATGGCCTCCATTCTGCCCAAGCTTAGTAAGAGCCTTCTAAAATAATGGAGTCAAGAGTGGGGACTGAAGGGAAAGTCTCATTTGGAGGAGGGGAGTAGCTGCAGAAGAATGTCAGTGTCCCCATTAGAAAGGTGAGGGCCAAACAGGGATAGATTAAGAATCCTAAGCCTTCCTCTCCTGTTGCAGCATAGCTGAATCATTTCACCTTCTATATACAACCCTTCCCAGACCCACTGCTTCACATTTTTCTTTGTTTCATGAGTTGTGATAGCCAGAGTTTCCATTCCAGGAGGCCAGTCTATTAATGATGAACTTCTTTGTACTTAGATAGGCAGGTTCTCAAAATGAAGATATGGTTTCTTGCTGGCAATGTATTTTAAGTCTTCACAGTGTAGGAGAGCTTTGGAAAGCATGTGTTGCACTGGCTCATCCTTTGAGCACTCAGGAATCCCTCCATGCTAGAATGAGGAATTGGAGTTGTATTTCATGCAGTAGCCATGGAGTTAGGAAAGATCAAAGTGATAGTCATGTTGATTGTCTGCTCTGACCAAGACATATCTGGAGTGCTATGTTCACCTCTGGACACCACACATTGGGAAAGAGACTGACATGCTGAAGCATATCCAGAGAAACTAGCCAGGCTGGTGAGAAGAATGAAAAACATTCCATAAGATGATGGGTTCAATTCATTGGGGATATGCACCTTAGAAAAGATGATTTAGAAGGGACCTGGTAACTTTCTTCAATTATTTGAAGAACTTTCATGTGGAAGGCTTCTTCTGCTTGGCTCCAGAGAACAGAACCAGAAGCACTAAGTTGAAATTTCAGAGAGATAGATTTTAGCTCAACATGAGGAAAAACATCTTAATAATCATATCTCTCCAAAAGAGGATTGATTTTCCTTGAGAGGTGGTTATTTTTCCATCACTGGAGGACTTCCATAGGAGTAAATAATTTTATACTAGTGCTTTTAAGAAAAAATTTAATTATAAACTACAAAATCAGTACCAAATATTACTATTTTATAAACAAAAGAGTCACAAATGAAGATTGTATATGAAATTGTAAAACAATTACGTGGAGCTTTGTTGTATCTGCCATTCTTCATTTCTCAAAAATTAGTGTTTTTAACACTCCAAGCTTTCAGAAAATTAATAGTAACCAGAGTGCTTACCATTGTTCCTCTATGCTTTGGTTTTGTTGGGTATCCTGACAAAGGGGACTCGGTTTCAGGGTTTAACTATAAGCATTGGATCAACAATGTGTCTTTCCTGCCCATTTCTAAATATTCAGCAGTATGTGCCCTCTAAATAAATAGTTCTATGGTAAATGTTATGGCTGTACATTTATAGTCCAGGTAGCTGACTGGATAGAGTGCTGGGTTTGAGGTCAGGAAGACGTTGAGTTCAAATCTAGTCTCAGACATTTCTTAGCTATGTGCCCTTGGGCAAGTTACTTAACTTGTTTCTGCTTCAGTTTCTTCATCTGCAAAATGGACACAATAACAGTAGTGATATTATTTAGCCATTTGTAAAGACCTCATGATCTGCTTTGCACAGTGCTTGAAAATATACATACCACTTAAAGGTAAAAGCAAAACCATACACCCAATGTGCATTTGCACTAAAGGGGTTTATTGAAAGATGTGGTATAGTTAGCCTAAGGGGTATAGTGAGTATAGACTATAGTGAGAAAGCAGCCAATACCTCCTCAAAGTGATTCCTGGTGAAGCATACACTTCTTCAGGTCTCAAGGGTTTATAGTCTTATACCTCTTATTAGCATGTTAATAAAAGAACAAGAATTGACCACAGGACAAATCTTTACCTTCAGTGCAGTTTGGAGCTCTTTTAAGTAGAGAAAATATTATCTTATTACATTATGTATCATCAAAATCTTGCTTCACAACAGGCCTTGCTAGGGTTAGGAGTGCTAAAGGGCCAGAGAATGCACAGCTGAGGTTGTGAACGGTCTATATGAATTTATGATTGGTCTTCTTGGCAACTCTTCCTTGGCATACATTCAACTACCTCTGTAGCTGTTGAAACATGTTGCTGTTAACAGGAGGGAAGGCCTCCAGTGAGCATTTTCTCAAAATTAGTACAAGGATGTAATATATTTAGTGACCATTGGATATAACTTATCTCCTGGTGGGCAGCATCCACAAAAGGGTTGGTAATAATTATGTTGAGTGTCACCTGGAAAGAAGCTTCTACTGTCTTATAGTTCATACAGTTTGAGTTCAGGGGTAGGAACCCAGCCCATTTAGGCTTTTTCACAAGTTATAAAGAGAAAAAGTTGTTCAAGTTTTATCATGCAACATACATAGTTAGAAAAGTTTTCAAAGAAAAAACAACTCAATATTCAGTTAAAAGTGATCACAATCAACTCTATACATTACAATGTTTCTTCTGCTTTGGAAATTTCCATTTCAGCACTCAAAAATAAGTGCCTTATTCCACTAAATCAGGCCATGCCAGCTCCAGCCATGCCTCACATTGCTGCCTGGTCATCTCCCAAACAGACAGCTTGCACCATATATACTTCCATTGTGCCCTATTCTATCTCCTCACTTGTCTGATCTGAAGCCATAAACCAAACTATATCACTCTTGCTCCTGAAAAACATGTCAATTAACTCTCTTAAAGGTCCATGCAGTATCCCTATGTAACACCTGCAACAAAATTCAGCTTACCATAAGCTTATGGTGAGATTTGGTGTCCCCAAAGGTCCATGTAGTTCCCTCTTTTTCATCTTTAGGGAGTTTTGGAGATGAAAAGTTTTAAATTCAGCCACTGTTTTTCAAGAGACCAGTTAGGAAAATTCCTCCCATATGAAACACAGCTTCAGCAGCTTCATATTTCTAGCCAGGTTGACATGAATCCATGCACACATGGCCTTGTGCTTGCTTCTGTCTTTGTTGTGTCTATTATGACCTATTCTTAGGTAAAGGACTGTTAGAGAAGGCTGAGACCATGTGAGTCTCAAAAGATCAGAAGAGCAAAATGCCAGAGGTTTGGACATGAGTCTGTACTCGATTCTGCAGGTAACCAACTCCTTACCATCAGCAGAGCACTAACAGGAGATGAGAATCCATCCCAACAAGATATTGAGTTCACAGGCAAGATGCCACACCCCTACCAGCAAGGGAGAGACTATTCATTGGCTATGCTGCATTTGGAAGTGAACTTGGTAGAGCCAATGCTGTGGAGCAAATGCTTTAAGTTTGAGCCCACTCTCCCAGGATCTAAGGTAGTATAGGGGAGAGTTTGCTAATGATCCATAAGGATGAGTTTATACCCGCTTGTTGTGCTTTAACTTTTCAGGAAATATCCCTTAGTAAAGTTAATTGATGACAATTTATTAAATTACGTTGGGTCACTAAAAACTATTTCAAGTGATGATACTGGATAGTTTTAATTAGCACAAGAGATTGATATTGGGGAGAACATACCAGAATGAGGAGAGAGGTTCAAGCAAGTACTATTAAAAACATCATAATCCCTTGAGGTTATCCCTACAACCTTGAGGGCAGATATAGCCATTCTC
Source organism: Vombatus ursinus (assembly GCF_900497805.2). Taxonomy (NCBI): domain Eukaryota; kingdom Metazoa; phylum Chordata; class Mammalia; order Diprotodontia; family Vombatidae; genus Vombatus; species Vombatus ursinus. The sequence goes on along the minus strand of NW_020947661.1, from coordinate 268,817 downwards.
ACTCTGTAGGTCCTGACTTACTACTGTGTGTGTGTGTGTGTGCGTGTGTGTGTGTGTGTGTGTGTGTGTGTGTGTGTGTGTTGGGATAAATTGACTATATGAACTTCACAATAAAAAGGGAAATTATAAGGGAAAAAGAGAAATGGAAATTATAAGGGAAAATGAGAAAGAGAGGGAATAGTGCTTTCAGATTTCAAATTATTCTGTGAAGTGACTATGATCAGATTATACTATACAGTGATTATTTCATAAATGATGTCATTTTGTAGAAAAGATAGAACAATAGCACAGAATGGGAAAGACAGAATTATGATCAAAGTTAAATGCTAAACTAGTGCTTGGGGAAAAAAACCCAAATTAGAAAGCAATGGGAAAGTGCTCATTTTTGAATGGTGGATGATGTCAGCCAGAAGGACTAATAGAAGCAGAGGAACAAAAATTAGGAAGCAGATAACTTAACTGGATTCTGCCTTGATAAGACCAGATAATGAATACCATGTTCAGACCTACTCTCCTCATTTTAGGAAAGTCTTAAAAACATAGAAACATCTGGAAAAGAGTAAGCAAGGTGGTGGTCAGTCAACAAAGATTTTCTGTGCTTACTCTATGCCAGTCGCTATGCTATAACTTGGAATACAAACGAAAACAAAGGTACTTGCCTTCTAGGAGCTCACATTCTATTGGGAGAGACACCATGTAAATAATCAGCCATATATAAGTTTTAAGCAGAGTAAATGGAAAATCATCTTAAAGAGGAAGGTACTATTAGCTTGACAGCCCAGAAAAGGCTTCTTTCTTTTTCTTTTTCTTTTCTTTCTTTCTTCCTTTTTTTTTTTTGAGGCAATTAGGGTTAAGTGATTTCCCCAGGATCACGAGGTAATAAGTGTCTGAGACAGGATTTGAACTCAGATCCTGCTTACTCCAGGGCTGGTACCCTAGCCACTGCACAGAAAAGGCTTACAGAATGTGGGATTTGAATTGTCTTAAGGAAAGCACGGGAAAATAAGCAGCAAAGGCAGGGGAGGGGAATAAATCACTTCACGCCAGTAAGACAGCCAGTGTAAATATGCAGAAAATAGAGTGTCATGTGTAAGGAAAGGCAAATAATTCAATGTAGCTAAACTGTACACTGTGTGAATGTGAGTAAAGTGTAAGGTTGAAAAGGTAGGAAGTAGCCAAGCTGTGGAGATTTTTATTTTTTAAGTGATTCTTTATTGATATCTTCTGTTTTTACATGATCTCAATTTCTTCTAGTCTCTCTCCCTCTTCACCTCTCACAAAGTTATTATGTAGAACAAAGTATAAATTTTTACAGAAGTATTATGCCACAAAGGCAGTCCTTGATAAAAAGGAAATTACCTGCATATACCAAAATATGTCTAGGCCACTTTTGTGGTAGCAGAAAACTGGAAACAAAGCAGGGTAAAGAATGATTATTTTTCTCTTAGGTTAATAACCAAGTGTTACTTAAGATTAAGGTTTTCCCTTTCTGTTTACTCATTCAGAAAACAATGCCTATAGGTTGTTCAGCAAGTCTCTGTAGGATATTGGTGATAGATAAGATTGCCCAAATCCTTGGGGTACCTACTTTTTGATCTTGGGTGGAACCCCATCCAACTAGAAGCCCTTAAAAATAGAATCCCGTTTTGGTGAGAACTTACCCTTAGAAAATAAGCCCCTGTTTTTGAAACTTTACATTAGAATTTAGGGTAAGTCAATTTCTGAAGGGGAAAACTAGCCAGTGTGGTCTGGGTAGATATGAATTCTTTTATCCAGATTAATAAAGTTAACTGAGTCTCAAGACAAGGTCACATTCTCAGCAGAAGGAGCTCAAGACTTTTGTCTACCTCCTCATTAATAAGTCCACCCTGGCGTTGAATGTTAACCAATCAGAGTTGATGTCCACTGTCATGTACATCACCTTTTCCAAAGGTTTTGTAAGCATTTAATATTCTTTAAGGGGAAACTTTGGTTTCCAACAGTGTCATGGACCTCATCTTATTAATTATTTACTAGACATAATAAATAAATTATTAAATACCCAGAAACTATGTCTCTCAGACTTTTCATTTATTACAGCAGATGGCCAGTGACTGAGGAATGACAAAACAAATTGTGGAACATGAACATAATAGAACGTGATTGTTCTATAAGAAACAGCAACTGTGATTAATACAGGAACATAGAAAAGATTTACATGATCTGTTACACAGTCATGATAATAGAGCAAAGAACACAACACACACAGTGAACGTAACAATGTAAATGGGAGGAACAAACCCAAATAATCAATAGAAAATGAATGTTGCAAGATTCAAAAAGAAATAATCATGGACCCAAAGAAGAGGAGTGAGGCACTTCTCCTTACACCTTTGCAAAGGTGGGAGATCCATGTGTGCGGAACATTGCATGTATTTTTAGACCTTTTTAATTAACATTGAAATTCACAAATGTAACCCATCAAAAAGAAAATGCATCTTTTCTAAAGTGGAGTTGTTGGTATCACTAAATCCTAACCATTATATCAGCAGAATATTAAAGGAATCTTAAAGGAATGGAATGTTTCATCTTTTCCTTGGATCCCTGAAACATAGCACAGTGCCTGGGACATAGTATGTACTTAATAATTACTTGTTGTGTTGAGTTGAATTCATGAAAAAAGGGTATTTCCTACTCAACATCTTTTGCAGGGCCCCTTTTACTTCGTTGTTCCTTAGACTGTAAATCAGGGGGTTCAACATGGGGATCATTACGATGTAGAAAACAGACACCACTTTATTCACATCAGTGGAATAGCTGGACTTAGGCATCACATAAATGAATGTAATGGTGCCATAGAAGAGAGTGACTGCTGTGAGGTGGGAGGTGCAAGTTGAGAAAGCTTTGGATCTCCCCTCAGTGGACCTTATCTTCAGGACAGAGAAGAGGATGTATACATAAGAGATTATGATAATTGACACTGTGATCATAATTATTGACCCAGCAGAGGCAGAAGGAAGAATTTCAGCAACATCATCTTCAGAGTAGGAAAGCTTCAAAAGTGGTGAATAATCACAGAAAAAGTGATTGATCTTACTGGGTCCACAGAAGGAACGATTCAATAAGCAACCAGTAAATATCCAAGCATTTACACAACCACCCAGGTAGGACGTGATGAGGAACAGAGTGCAGACCCTAGAAGACATGTTGGTGGAGTAGAGTAGGGGGTTACAGATGGCCACATACCGATCATAGGCCATCACAGCCAGCAGGAAGAACTCAGTGGTCCCAAAACTGACTCCAAAGAAGAGCTGGGCCACACAGCCTCCAAGAGGTAGTGTGGTTTTGTCCACAAGGAAGTTTTTGAGCATAACAGGTGTGACAGATGAGGAATATCCAATATCCACAAATGCCAAGTGGCTGAGGAAAAGGTACATTGGAGTGTGAAGTTGGGAGCTATTTCTGATCAATGTGATTATGCTAAGGTTACTAATTAAGGTGACAGTGTAGACACCTAGAAATATCAGAAAGAGGATGACGCAAAGGGCTGTATCATCTGTTAGCCCCAAAATAATGAATTCAGTCACAGCAGTGCAGTTATTGCCAGACATCTGTCCTGGAAAGAGAGCCTGTTAGAAGAAAAGGAGATTAAAATAGAATGTGGGCCTAAGATTTGGATAGGTTCATTGATGTATTGAGGAAACATTCACTGACCACCTCCTACATGCTCCTACTGTCTTACTGTCCCACTTTGCTCCTGTTCATCATGCCAATGTGCCCATAAGGAAAGGAGAGATGAATATATTTTTGTTGCTTCCAAATTTTTTTCCTGGACAAACGATACTGTGTGATTGGCCAACTTTGCCATTGTGAGAATGTGTGAAAAGGCTGTAATAGTGAAGAGGATTATTTATCACATCATACTCATATGATATTTGATCATATCATACTTTTCTTTTTTAAATATATATGTTTTTATTTTTAGTTTTCAACATTTACTTCCACAAGATTTTGAGTTCCAAATTTTCACCCCATCTTGCCCCTCCACCCACCCCAAAATGGCATGCATTCTGAATACCCCTTCTCCTAGTCTGCTTTCCCTGCTATCTCTTCCCCTCTTCCCCTTCTATTTTCCTGTATGACAGGATAGATTTCTGTACCCCATTTCCTGTATTTCTTATTTCCCAGTTGCATGTGAAAACATTTTTTTAAAACGTGTTTTTTAAACTTTGGGTTCCAAATTTTCTCCCTTCCTCTCTCCCCACCCACCCTCATTAAAAAGGGAAGCAACTCAATATAGTCTCTACATGTGCAGTTATGCAAAATACTTCCATAGTAGACATGCTGTGAAAAACTAATTCTATTTCCCTTAATCCTATCCCACCCCCCCCATTTATTCTATTCTTTCTTTTGACCCTGTCCCTCCTCAGAAGCATTTGCTTCTGATTACCCCCTTTCCCAATCTCCCCTCCTCTCTATCATCCCCCTACTCTCTTGTCCCCTTCCCCTCCTATTTTCCTGTAGGGTAAGACAAATTTCCATACCCAATTGAGTGTGTATGTTATTCCCTCCTTAAGTCAAATCCTATGAGAATAAGATTCACTCATTTCCTCTCACCTTCCCCTGATTCCCCTCCACTGTAAGAGCCTTTTCTTTTCTGTTTTTTTTTTGTGAGATAATTTACCCTGTTCTACCTTTCCCTTTCTCCTTCTCCTAGTATAATCCTCTCTCACCCCTTAATTTTATTCTCCATATATGACCCCTTCATCTTCAACTCACCCTGTGCCCTCTATCTATCTGTCTATCTATCTATCTATCTATCTATCTATCTATCTATCTATCTATCTATCTATCTATATCTATATATACATACATATAGTTTTTTCCCCTCCAACTACCCTAATACTGCCAAAGGTCTCATGAGTTACAAATATCATCTTTCCATGCAGGAATATAAACAGTTCAACCTTAATAAGTCTCTTATGATTTCTCTTTCCTGTTTACCTCTTCATGTTCTACTTGAGTCTTGTATTTGAAAGTCAAAGTTTCTATTCAGCTCTGGTCTTTTCATCAAGAATGTTTGAAAGTCCTCTATTTCACTGAATGACCATTTTTTCCCCTGAAGAATTATACTCAGTTTTGCTGGGTAGGTGATTCTCGGTTGTAATCCTTTGCTTTCTGGAATATTATATTCCATGCCCTGCGGTCCCTTAATGTAGAAGCAGCTAAATCTTGTGTTATCCTGATTGTGTTTCCACAGTACTTGAATTGTTTCTTTCTGGCTGCTTGTAATATTTTCTCCTTCACCTGGGAACTCTGGAATTTGGCTACAATATTCCTAGGAGTTTTCCTTTGGGGATCTCTTTCAGGAAGAGATCAGTGGATTCTTTCAATTTCTGTTTTGCCCTCTGGTTCTAAAATATCAAGGCAGTTTTCTTTGATCATTTCTTGAAAGATGATGTCTAGGCTCTTTTTTTTGATCATGGCTTTCAGATAGTCCAATAATTTTTAAATTCTGTCTCCTGGATCTATTTTCCAGGTCAGTTGTTTTTCCAATGAGTTATTTCACAATGTTTTCTAATTTTTCATTCTTTTGAATTTGTTTTACAGGGTCTTGAATTCTCATGAAGTCAGTAGCTTCCAATTGCTCTATTCTAATTTTTAAGGAAGTATTTTCTTCAGTAATCTTTTGGACTTCCTTTTCCATTTGTCCAATTTTGCTGTTTAGGGCATCCTTTTCTTCATTGGCTTTTTGGACCTCTTTTGCCATTTGGGTTAGGCTATTTTTTAAGGTGTTATTTTCTTCAGTGTTTTTCTGGGTCTCCTTTAGCAAGCTATTAACTTGCTTTTCATGATTTTCCTGCAAAACTCTCAGTTTTTCCTCTGCTTCTCTTACTTGCTTCTCAAAATCCCTTTTGAGCTCTTCCAAGGCCTGGGACCAATTCATATTTTTCTTGGAGGCTTTGGATGTAGGAGCTTTGGCTTTGTTGTCTTCTTCTGGTTGTATGTTTTGATCTTCTTTGTCATCAAAGTAAGATAATATAGTCTGACTCTTTTTGCACTGCTTGCTCAAGATCCCAACCAATTACTTGAGTTTTAAACTCTTCATTAAGATAAGAGTCTGTTTCCAATGTGGAGAATGTACTGTTCCAAGCTTTGGGGGTTTGTACAGCTGGTTTCAGAGATACTTCTAGGGACCTGAAAAGTGTCAGTTCTTCCAAGGTGCTATGATAAGGGGCGGGTGTTTCCTCTCCACAACCACAACAAGCTCCACCACACCAGCACTCCTCCTCGCCACAGGACCGCCCCTCAGAACTGTGACCCAGATCTAAGCATGGGCAAAGCAAGAGATTCTTGCCTCAGCCCTGGCAAAGAGATCCTTGCAACCCCCCTCTGGTCAGCCACTAGATTCCCCCTCAGTCTGTGGGCCAGAAGCTCAGGAGGCAGCCACTGCCTTGGGTGTAGCTGAGACCTAGCTTCTTCTCTCACCGCAGTAACAGACTTTTCCCACTGACCTTCTAAGTTGTCTTTGGCATTCGTGGGTTGAGAAGTCTGGAAACCGCCACAGCTGCCCATGATTCAGTCCTCTGAGGCCTGCTGCAGGGTAGCTGTGGCCTGTAAGCCCACACCAAACTGCACTCCTCTCCCAGCCCAGTGCGACATACTTTTCTGATCATCCATCCAGGTTGTCTTGGGCTGGAGATTTGTTTTACTGGTTTTTTTTGTGGGTTCTGCTGTTTTAGAATTTGTTTAGAGACATTTTTGTAGGTATTTGGAGGGATTTGGGGGAGAGCTCTAGAAAGTCTCTGCTTTCCCTCAGTCATATTGGCTCTACCCCTGCTCCCATACTTTTCTTAACTATATACAGAGACTATATTCAAATGTATAAATGCTGTTCTGCCAACTAACCATCATTGTTAATCCCTTCCAAAGAAATAGAATCTGCTCTATGCTCCTGCACCTCTCACAGGACCACTTTCCACATCTGAAGATGTTATGCACATCAGAATGCTTGACTGTGAGGAAAATTCTCATTGCCAATATAAACCTTATGTTCTATAATCACAAGAGAAGAAGAATGAAGAATTTCAAGTCTGAGTCTTCTCAATATATATATTTTTTTCATGAGCCAATTGGGGTTGTGACTTGCCCAAAGTCACACAGTTAGTGTTAAGTGTCTAAGGATGGATTTGAACTCAGGTCCTATTGATTCCAGGGCCAGTGTTCTATCCACTGCACTACCTTACTGCCCCACTTCTGTGTATTTTTCTCCTAGAAGCTGGCATTTCTGCAAAGAGGAATCATTAAGCTAGATATTGCTAGCCCTGACTGATTACTGAAAATTTCCCATGGAAATACTACTGTTTCTAGGTAAAACAATGGAAAACACTTGCTCAACTGCTGTCATCATTTCCTGTTTACCTGTCAGGTCCTTCAATTGCAGAATAGTTGAGCAAATTCTAGTATAGAAAAGTAGTGGCAATTGATGTGCCATAAGAAGTGATGAATAACACTGCTTTGGAGTAATATGGAAACACTGTCATTAACTAATGCAGAGTGAACTAAGTAGAACTAGAATAACAAATTATATGATGACCACAATAATCAGGAAAGGGGAAACCACTTCAAAGATCTCAAAATAACAACAAATCACATCATCATAAGACCTATGAGGAAATAACATCTATCACTTCTTGGCAGAAACGTGATGGATGAGAGGTACAGAATGAGGCATGTTTTCTCAGATGCGGTGAATTCATTGATTTAGTTTCCTTGACCATACAGATCTCTTACACGGGAGGGCTTCCAATGTGAGTGGCAAGAGAAGTAGCTGACTGGGTAGTGATAGACATGAGTAGATGAAAGGAGCAAGAATAAAACATTTTCAAAATGCCCAAGAGGAAAAAAGAAGTACAATATTATATCTGCATATACATGTATATATGTATACATATATATGCATATATGCTTATATATACACATAAATATACATATATATGTGACATTTCTTTTAAAGACCAAATTATCATGAAATGTTTACATTAGTAAATACTTGTTAAATTCCAAATGCAAGAAATTGTCTTAAATATTACTTTTTCCTGAAATATTCTTATTACTCCCAACTCTAAATTCATTTTTCTTCTCTTCTCAGGCTAGTAAAAAATAATATAAAATATTGAGATACTGTTCATCTCAGAGAACGCTTTGACTATAACACTCAATTATGGCTCTATGGTTCCACTCTTTCTTTTGACCACAAGAAAAAAAAGAATGCCTTAGCTAAATAAAAATGTGTAGAGTGATGAGGCAATTTTTCAACACCTTCTGCTTCCCACTTTCCTCTCAAGAGAGGACTTTGGAATTTACTTTTACAACAAAAGAAATACTGTCCCTGTGGGATCCCTTTTCTTTCCTCTTCTACAATTCAATATTCGTCAATACTATCACCCTATTGTCTTTGCAGCAATCTCTGAAAGAGAGAGAGTCCTTCTTTTCTCCAGGGCCAATTCTTCAACTTGTTACATTGACCCCATCCTTACTATCTCAACCTTAAACCTCTCCCATTGAAAACAACCTTATAAGCTTTAATCGTTTTATCTACAGGCTTTTCCCCTTCTTCCTATAGATTTGCTGAGATCTGTCCAATCCTTTACAACCTTTCACTTGATCCTGATAGTCTTTCAGGCTATTGTACGACATCTCCTCTTTTCTTGTCAGCTTTCAGGGTAGAAAATCTACTTTTTTGAGTCCACTTCTTTTTCTTCTACTCACTTGGTAAAACATTCTAATCTGCTTTCTGACATCATCACTCCACTACAACCATAATCTGCAAAGTTACCAATAATTTCTAAATCATGTTTCTGTAATATTCATTTAAATTCATAGATCATAGGGACTTTTACAAATGTTGTATTTGTATCATCAGCACTAGGAAAGTGGTTGAAAAATAGTAAACCCTTATTAAACACTTGTTGATTGATTGATTCTTGCACTTTTTGCAGCAGGTGAGACACTGGACTACCTACTCTTGCTGGATACTTCTTCCTCATGATTTTCAGGACATTGATCCTCCTGGTACTAGTATTCTCCCTACCTGTCTGACCTTTCCTTCTCAGTCTCCTTTGGCAGATTATTAACCCTGTACTGTCTCCTAATCATAAATGTTCTCCCAGGCTGTGTCCTAGACCCTCTCCTCTTTTTCTATGCCTTCTCAACGAATCCTTTAGTTTCCACTTCCACATCTCCATCAAAATGAATCTTAAGTAAATAAATCCAGCCCTGAACTGAATCCACAAATCACTGATAATTGGACATTTGTAACTAGATGTCCCCAAAGCATTTGAAACTCAACAAGTTCAAAAGAAAAATCATCTTATCCCCAACATTCAACCTAAAACCACTTAACTATAATAGTTTTCTCTTTTTTCTGTTGAAGGATGCACCATCCTTCCAAGAAACCTTGTCTGTGATCCTGAAATCAGTCTCTCTTCTTCTCTTCATCTTCCATTTCCTAACTAGTCAGCTGTCAAGTCTTGCCACCTCTTCATCTACAACATGTATCTCATATCCTCTCATGTCCTCTTCAATAGCCATTGCCCTAACTGAAGTTTGCATCTCCTCTTATTTGGATTATTGCAAAAGCCTCTTAATTAGAAGTCCATTCTCTCCTTCCTCTAAATTATCCTTTAAAAATCTACAAAAATGATCTTCCTGAAGCACATGAGTAACCATGTCACTCAAGCCTTGAACACATCCCTTACTGTCTAGAGAACAAATAACAACTCTTCAGCTTGATAATTAGAGTCCTGCACAACCTGAATCCAGTCTCCTTTAAATTTATTTGACTTTATTCTCAGCCATATACTCTCCATTCCATCCCATCTGGCCTGCTTTCTGTTCCCCAGACTCAGAATTCTACCTTCATCTCTGTCCCTCTGCTCAGGCCATCCTCCATGCTCTAAATGCCCTACCTCATCTCTGCTTCTTAGAATCTCAAGCTTCCTTCATGGCTCAGCTAGTGCGTCACCATTTATGAGAAGCCTGGTATCTAAAACTATCCCTCCTCAAATTATCTTGTATTTCCTTCTTTGCTGAAATATGTTATCCCTTTGTCTCCAATAGAATGTAAGCTCTCATCAAAAAAAAAATTAAAAAAATAAAAAAAGGAATGTAAGCTCTCAGAGTTTAAGGACTGTTTTGCATTTTTTCCTTTTCTGTCCCCAGTTCCTTTGACAAGGCTTTGTGCATAGTGGGCAGAGGAAAATATTCATTGAATGGAAGGGACCGACTTATATCTTCAAACTTTAAGTCTCATTTATATTAGTAATATAATAATAATAAATGCATGACAGGAATTCTAATGACTCAATACCACAATTTAAATTTCATATTACTTTTCTCTCACAAGTTTTAGGGGAAAATATTGTTATTGTCATTTTACAGATAAGGTAACTGGAGATCACAGAGGTGCAGTCACTTACCCATAATCAGAGGCAGAGCCAGTAAGACTCAAATGTGAGGTTCAAACTCAGCTCTTCTGACTTCAAGTCCAATTCTCCTTTCACTGCGTCAACCAACAGATGATATCACTGAAATTCCTCCAGCTAAAACCTCAGTCTGAGAAGCAGGGGATAGTAATGCAGGAAACAAATATACTTATACATATGCAGAGACTTTTACTTAAGATGTTCTTATCTAACCACGTTATATGATGTCCTTACTGTGCATGGTGATGTTTCAGATTATATGACATGACTTAGGATAGATCACTATTTACTTACTAACATGTTGCAATAATATTTCATGCATACAACTCATTTGCAAATCTTTGATTTTATGTGGCCCTACAAGGGACCATCTACAAGAAGACCCAAATCAGGAATGAATCTTACACATTAAGATAGGGGCAGGTAGAGATTAAAATCCTATGCACAACTGAAATCAATATGAAGTTTGGCATATCAAGAAGAATAAATAGGCCCCCTTGAACTGAGCTAAAAATCAAAAATCAGATCTAAGTATTTTTACAGCTAAACCTAGAACTGCAGTGGCAACTATTGATAGAAGAAGATGGCAACTTTAGACTCCAAGGAACTATCTTTGCACAGTGAGGAAATATATTTTGCTTTGAAACATTTGGGATTTAGACTCTTGAGCACCATAACAACAAATATAGCCGACATCATCAAAATGCCATTTGAAATCCACTGGGATTGAGAAAATTACTAACACAGAGATGATTTGTTTAAGAAGTTCTCCAAAATTCTCAGGGGCCTTCTTTTATTTTCTTTTGTCTATATTTATCTAGGATTGTTAAAAATGGAAAAACAAGATTGGACAGCAATATAGCCAATCTAGTAAGTATGATCTGCTATGGAATCTCTCAAAAATTATTCTGGAATCAATTTGTGGCAATTATCATTGTGACAATGTTCACTAGATGAAAATTGATTCTCATCACATCACTGATTCATTTTGGTTCCATTATCATTTAACTTTCTGCAATGGAAATTAGCAGTTACTTTGTTGATATACTTAAAAAATTTCAAGAACACCTCAGAAATCCCAAACTGTATTTTTTTAAAGTATCACAGAACTTTGAAAATCTTTTCAATTACATAATCATCTGATTTTGTTGCTTTCTCAAAATTATTTATTCCAATTAATTTTCCACTTTAATTATTAACCTATCCAGTTCAATTATTTCTAGCTGATTAATGCCCTTTCAAAATGTACCCCAGTTCTAATTTCATGGCCAATCAAAGAGGCTCCTCTTTATCATGTGGATATCAGAACTACTTATAGAATATCTCTACTTGCTCCACATTTCTTCAAAGCATTTTCACTGCATGTCAGCATGCCATTCAGGAAGCAGCCTCTTCAATATGGGGGATTGTATCCTTACCCCACTACATATATTATAATCTAAAACTCTATGAGTTTTGTAACCATTATCTTCCTTTCATGTTCCCTTGCCATCATCACTGCAGAATCAGAAAGGACCAAATAGAACTCAGACATATTTTGCATTTGCAGCAGCCATCTTACCAAAGGATCCTCAGTTTGGTTTGAGCCCCTGACCAAAGAGGGACTATGCTTGAAAGAGACTGGGCCCTCTTCTCTTTTACCTTTCTTGTTCCCCTAGGAGAATTTTGTGAGAAGCAAGATGTGCTCAGGTGAGAGGGTGAGTTTGTCCATCATGCACAAGCATTTCAAGAGAGACCAGAGCAAGTCTGGTGGTGGAGGGGGCAGCATTTGAACAGCAACTAGAACAACACCCATTTTGGTCCAGGGAGCAGCCTGAGAATCCTGTCTGGAAACACCAGTCATTGTTTCTCTTCCATGAAGCACAATTGATATCAGTGATTAGTCACTTCCTCAATTATCTCTCCCAGTTTGGGAAAGCCTATATTAACTCAAAAGCTTCTTTCTTTTCTCTAGTTTATCTATGTTTCTGTTGAATTAGCATGGCAATACGGAATCAGCTAAAAGTGTGGTTGATCACAGCAATTTCTGGATCATATATGCTTCATTATTTGGAATAGGATGCAGCAGAGAAGGGCAGTGCCAAATTACACAAAAATATTACAGAAAATATAGACTGTTAGAAAAATGGCAAGATCTTCTTGCCTGGGATCTCTGAGTTAAATTAAAAAGCTCATATTGATTTTTATTCCGTAACTTCCCAAAGTGGCATAAAAACATGAATCTAGTTTTATCCTTAGACAAATACAAGTCAAACAATAATTTCTGTCTGGTGAAGGATTTGACAAGCTTACTCAATAAGGCACATGCCCTTCTCCATTCTACCCATGCTTAGTAAGAGCCTTCTAAAATGATGGAGTCAAGAGTGGGGACTGAAGGGAAAGTCTCATTTGGTGGTAGGAGGAGAGGAGTAGCTAGAAAAGATTGTCACTGTCCCCATTAGAAAGGTGAGGGCCGAGAGATTTGGCCATGTGGGAAAGTCCTGGGTTTTTCCTTTTTGGGGTCTAGATCCCAACCTCATCACCAGCCAAGGCCAACATCCTCTGTAGGTAATTAGTGTTTCAGCTGTCATGGACCCTATGCAAAGAGTGGGCATGCCAATAAGCCTGTGTCCATATACTGGCTTGAGGCTAGCTCATGCCTGGTACATAGTAGTCACTTAATAAAGGCTTGTTGATTGATTGACTTGAGTAACACTGATGAGGTCTAGAGGTTCAAGGGAGCTGGGACCCCAAGATCACAATACACCGGTCATGCCCAAAAGAATTTGACCCAAGTCTTTTTTCAGTCAAAGATAAGGTTTATTACAACATATGTCACATTGGGCAGAATCTTAAGGAGCATGAACATTACTGAGCTATTGGCTAGATTATAAGAATCTGAGCACCTGAAATGGAGACAAGATGGACCTTACATACAGAAAGACTGTGGGAGGGATCTAGAAGTGGCCAAGTAGTTTGGGGTGACTGGAGGGGGATCTGGATGGGAGTGGCCAGTAAGCTGGGATGAACAGAACTCCTGGGACCTGGATCACATAGCCAAGGGGCAATGGGGCCTAGCTAGGATTAAGGGTGGGAAATGGCTGTGGGCCCTAGGGAGTAAGACAATGGAGGGCCAGGCTAGGTTAAGGGTAACAGAGATTGGGGGTAGCCACAATGAAAGTCCAGTTGATGAGATTACAGCCTCAGGCGACCACCAGAGATTTGTTCATGTGGGAAAGTCCAGAGTTTTTCCTTTTTGGGGTCTAGATCCCATTCTCATCAACACCCAACAACCAACAACTTTAGATTCACCCAAATAAATATTTTGACTTCTGTCTACCTAAAGACCAATTCAGTTTCATTTTTTTTTCCTTTTTCAGTCAATTGCTTTGGTCTCACAGTTATGAATTTGCCTACTTTAAGGGTGGCATGGTTGGCTAATGTTTGGAACACTTTGGAAGAAGCTGGGAGAGTCATGTTTTCTTCTTGGATGATATTTGAATGAACCAGCATCACAGGAAAGGAGCCCACTAACTCTTGAGGAAGCCCATCCCCCTCCAGGGTCACTAGAATTGTTAGCAAGCTTTTCTTTTCATGAAGCCTAACATTTGCCTCTTAGCAACTTCTGCCCAGGGCTTATAGGGTTTATCATTCTGCCCTCAGGGACCAAATAGAACAAGTTTAATCCCTCTTCCACATAATGGTCTTTCAAATATTTCAAGACAACTATCAAGTCTCACCTAAGTAATTACCTATTACAGGCTAGGGCTTCATAAGGCTGGACACCTTTTACTTATCTGAGTATTTTCTCTCCAAGCCAGGGATTCTTAACCTTTTTGTGTGTGTCCTGGTCCATTTGAATAATGTGGTGAATCCTGCAGAGATTCATTCTCAGAATCATGTTTTTAAATGAACAAAACTAAATACATAGGATTAGAAAGGAGACCAATGATATTTAAATACAATTACAAAAATAAATAAATAAAATAAAATAAAAAAAGACAGGTGAGGTGAGGGCCAAACAGGGATAGATTAAGAATCCTAATTTTTTCTCTCCTGCTGCAGCATAGCTGAATCATTTCACCTTCTACATACAACTCTTCCCAGGCCCGCTGCTTCACATTTTTCTTTGCTTAAGGAGTTGTTACTGCCAGAGTTTTCATCCCAGGAGGCCAGTCTATTAGTGATGAACTTCTTTGTACTTAGATAGGCAGGTTCTGAAAATACAAATATGATCTCTTGCCGGCACCATATTTGAAGACTTTACAGTGTAGGAGAGCTTTGGAAAGCATGTGTTGCAGTGGTTCATCATTTGAGCACCCAGGAATCCCTCCATGCTAGAATGAGGAATTGGAGTTGGATTCCATGCAGTAGCCATGGAGTTAGGAAAGAGGGAGGTGATAGTCATGTTGATTGTCTGCTCTGACCAAGACACATTGGGGTGCTATGTTCAGCTCTTGGACACCACGCATTAGGAATGATATTGACATGCTGAAGTATGTACAGAGAGACTGGTCAGGCTGGTGAGAAGAATGAAAATCATTTCATAAGATGATGGGTATGAGTAACTGGGGATGTGTATCCTGGAAAAGATATCATGTAGAAGTGCAATGATCACTTTCTTCAAGTAGTTGAAGAGGTTTCATGTGGAGGAGATCTTCTGCTTGGCTCCATAAAACAGAATCATGAGAGTAAGCAGAAATTTCAGAAACAGATTTTACCTTGACCTGAGGAAAAACATCCTAATAATCAGATCTCTCCAAAAGATGAATGATTTTCCTTCAGAGGTAGTGATTTTCCCATCACTGGGAAGGCTTCAGTAGGGGCAAATATTATTTATACTTCTTCTTTCAGAAAAAAATTAATTATAAACTATAAAATCATTATCAGTTATTACTATTTTTATGAACAAAAAATCACAAAGGAATTTTGTATATGAAATTGTAAAACAAATACATGTAGCTTTTTCATATCTGCCATTCTTCATTTCTCAAAAGTTAGTGTTTTTAAAACCCCAAGCTGGAGCAGCTAGGTGGCACAGTGGATAGATCACCAGCCCTGAAATCAGGAGGACTTGAGTTCAGATCTGGACTCAGACCAAACACTTGACACTAACTAGCTGTGTGACCTTGGGCAAGTCACTTAACAACGATTGCCCCACTAAAAACAAAAACAAAACAAAACAAAACTCCAAACTTTCAGAAAACTAATCATAATCAAAGTCCTTACCATTGCCCTTCTGTGCTTTGGATTTGTTGGGTGTCCTGACAAGGGGTCCTTGGTTCCATGGTACAGCACTGGATCAGCAATGAGTCTTTCCGGCCTGTTTCCAAACATTTAGAAGCATGTGCCCTCCAGTTAGTGCTATGGTAAATGTTACAGCTGTACATTTACAATCTGGGTAGTTGGGTGGTATAGTGGATTGAGAACTGGATCTGAGGTCAGGAAGACCTGAGTTCAAATCTAGTCTCAGACATATCTTAGCTATGTACCTTTGGGCAAGTTACTTAACTTCTTTCTGCCTCAGTTTCTTCATCTGCAAAATAGACACAATAACAGTGTGATGTTACTTAGCCATTTGCAAAGACTTAAAGATCTGCTTTGAACAGTGCTTGGAAATAAAAAAAAACAAGGTATTGATATCACAGGCAAGATGCCATGCCCTTGCAAGGAAGGGAAAGACTATTCATTGACTATGCTGCATTTGCAAGTGAACTTGGTAGAGCCAACGCTGTGTAGGAACTGTTTTAAGTTTCAGCTCACTCTCTCAGGGTCTCAGGTAGTATAGGGGAGAGTATGCTAATGATCCACAGGGATAAGTTTATACCTACTTGCTGTGCTACATCTGTTCAAGAAATATTTGTTAATAAAGCTAACTGATGATAATTTGTTAAATTATATTGGGTAACAAAAAACTATTTCAATTGTTGATATTGGATAGATATTAACTGGGAATGGAGATTGATAATGGGGAGAGAATGCCAGAATGAAAAGAGGGGTTCAAGCCAATACTATTAGAAAAACATTATAATCCATTGAGATTACTCCCACAGCATTGAAGGCAGGTATAGCGGGCCCCACTCCATGGGCCCAACTCATTAGTGTGTCTGTGTGTATGTTTGTGTGTGAGTTGGATAAATACCCTGAGAGCCTATGTGATTCTCACAACAAAAAGGGAAATTATGAGGTTAAAAAAAGAAAGTAGGACTAGCACTGTAAGATTTCAAATTATTCTATGCAGTGATCATGATCAGATTATACTATACAGTGATTATATCATAAATGATGTCATTTTAGGGAAAGGTAGAACAATAGCACAGAATGTGAAAGACAGAATTATAATCAAAGTTAAATGCTAAACTACTGCTTGGGGAAAAAAAATCCAAATTACAAAGCAATGGGAAGGTGCTCATTTTTGAATGGTGGATGATGTCAGCCAGAAGGACTAATAGAAGCAGAGGAACAAAGATTAGGAAGCAGATAACTTAACTGGATTCTGCCTTGACAAGACCAGATATGGAATACCATGTTCAGACCTACTCTCCTCATTTTAGGAAAATCTCAAAAACATAGAAATATCTGGAAAAGAGTAATCAAGTCCAAGGTGGTGGTCAGTCAACAAAGATTTTCTGGGATTACTCTATGCCAGTCTCTGTGCTATAACTTGGAATACAAAGGAAAACAAAAGTACTTGCCTTCCAGGAGTTCACATTCTATTGGGAGAGACACCATGTAAATAAACAGCTATATATAAATTATAGGCAGAGTAAATGGAAAATCATCTTAGAGAGGAAGGTACTATTAGCTTGACAGGCCAGAAAAGGTTTCTTTTTTTTCTTTTTCTTTTCTTTCTTTTTTTTTTTTTTGAGGCAATTGGGGTTAAGTGACTTCCCCAGGATCACTTAGGTAATAAGTGTCTGAAGCAGGATTTGAACTCAGATCCTGCTTACTCCAGGGCTGGAACCCTAGCCACTGCACTGAAAAGGCTTCTCGCAGAATGTGGGATTTGAGTTGTCTTAAGGAAAGCACAGGAAAATAAGCAGCAAAGAGGGGGCGGAATAAAGCATTTCAAGCCTGTGAGACAGGCAGTGTAAACATTTGTGGAGAAAATAATGTCATGTGTGTGGAAAGGCAAATAATTCAGTGTAGCTAGAGTGTACACTGTTTCAATGTGAGTGAAGTGTAAGGATGAAAAGGTAGGAAGTAGCCAAATTGTGAAGATTTTTATTTTTTAAATTATTCTTTATTGATATCTTTTGTTCATACGTGATCTAAATTTCTTCTAGTCTCTCTCCCTCTTCATCCCTCAAAAAAGGGTTATTATGTAGAAAAAGGAATACATTTTTACAGGTGTATTATGCCACAAAGGTAGTCCTTGATAAAAGGAAATTTCTTGCACACACCAAAATATTTCTAGACCACTTTTGTGGTAGCAAAGAACTGGAAGGAAAGCAGGGAAAAGAATAATTATTTTTCTCTGAAGTTAATAACCAAGTGTTACTTAAGATTAAGGTTTTCCCTTTCTCTTTCCTCATTCAGAAAACAAGACCTGTAGGTTATTCAGCAAGTCTCTGTAGGACATTGCTGACAGATAAGATTGCCCAAATTCTTGGGATACATACTTTTTGATCTTGGGTGGAATCCCAACCAACTAGAAGACCTTATAAACAGAATCCCATTTAGGTGAGAACTTGCCCTTGGAAAACAAGCCCTTGTCTTTGAAACTTTCCATTAGAATTTAGGGTGAGCCAACTTATGAAGGGGAAAACTAGCCAGTGTGTTCTGGATAGAGAGGAATACTTTTGTCCAGTTTGCTAGAGGAGACTGAGTTTCATAATCAGGTAACATTCTCAGCAGGATCTGAAGACTATTGCCCACCTCCTCATTAATATGGCCAACCTCTCATTGAATGCTAACCAATCAGAGTGGATGTCCACCCTCAGGTCCATCCCCTTTTCGAAAGGATTTTTAAGCAATCGATGTTCTCCAAGGGGCACCTTTGGTTTTCAAGAGTATCATTGACCTCATCTTATTAATTATTTACTAGGCATAATAAATCGATTGATTATTAAATACCCAGAAACTATGTCTCTCAGACTTTTCATTTATCACAGCAGATGACCAGTGACTGAGTACTGGCAAAACAAATTGTGGCACAGGAACACAATAGAATATGATTATTCTGTAAGATATAACACCTATGATTAATATAGGAACATAGCAATGATTAACTTGTTCTGTTACAGAGTCATGATAGTAGAGCAAAGAACACAACACACACACAATGAACATAACAACGTAAATGGAAGGAACTGCCCCAATCAATCAATAGAAGATGAGTGTTGCAAGATTCCAAAAAAATAATCATGGGCCCAAAGAAGAGGAATAAGGCACTTCTCCATACACCTTTCCAGAAGTAGGAGATCCATGTTTGTGGAACATTGCATGTATTTTTAGACCTTTGCAATTAACATTTAATTCACAAATGTAACCCATCAAAAAGAAAATGTATCTTTTCTAAAACAGATTTGTTAGTATCACTTAATCTTAACCATTATATCAGTAAAATAATAAAGGAATCTAAAGGAAGGGAATGTTTCATTTTTTTCTTTCACTGAAACATATCACAGTGCCTGAGACAAAGTATGTACTTGATAAATACGTGTTGTATTGAGTTGAACTCATGAAAAAGGATATTTCCTAAGCAATACTTTTCGCAAGGCCCCTTTTACTTCATTGTTCCTTAGACTGTAAATCAGGGGGTTCAACATGGGGATCATTACCATGTAGAAAACAGACACCACTTTATTTTCATCTGTTGAGTAGCTGGACTTAGGCATCACATAAATGAATGTAATGGTGCCATAGAAGAGAAGGACTGCTGTGAGGTGGGAGCTGCAAGTTGAGAAAGCTTTGGATCTCCCCTCAGTGGACGTTATCTTCAGGACAGAGAAGAGGATGTATACATAAGAGATTATGATAATTAACACTGTGATCATAATTATTGACCCAGCAGAGGCAGAAGGAAGAATTTCAGCAGCATCATCTTGGGAGTAGGAAAGCTTCAAAAGTGGTGAATAATCACAAAAAAAGTGATTGATCTTATTGGGTCCACAGAAGGACAGATTCAATAAGCAACCAATGGCGACCGAAGCATTTACACAACCACCCAGGAAGGAAGTGTTGAGGAACAGAGTGCAGACCCTAGTAGACATGTTAGTGGAGTAGAGTAGAGGGTTACAGATGGCCATATACTGATCATAGGCCATCACAGCCAGCAGGAAGCACTCAGCACTCCCAAAGCTGACTGCAAAGAATAGCTGGGCCACACAGCCTTCAGGAGGGATTATAGTTTTGTCCACAAGGAAGTTTTTGAGCATAACAGATGTGACAGATGAGGAATATCCAATATCCACAAATGCCAAATGGCTGAGGAAAAGGTACATTGGAGTGTGAAGCTAAGAGTTATTTCTGATCAATGTGATTATGCTAAGGTTACTATTAAGGTGACAGCATAGACACCTAGAAATATCACAAAGAGGATGACATGAAGGGTTGGATCCTCTGTTAAGCCCAAAAGAATGAATTCAGTCACAGTAGTGCAGTTATTGCCAGATGTCTGTCCTGGAAAGAGAGCCTGTTAGAAGAAAAGGAGATTAAAATAGAATGCAGGATTAAGATTTGTATAGGTCTACTGATGTATTGAGGAAACATTCACTGGTCACCTTCTACATGCCCATCCTACTATTATGCTCTCCTACTTTGTTCCTGTTCATCATGGCAATGTGTCCATAAGAAAAGGAGGGATGAATATATTTTTGTTGCTTCCAAATTTTTTCTCTGGACCAACAATACTGTGTGATTGGCCAACTTTGCCATTGTGAGAATGTGTGAAAAGACTGTAAGAGAGAGGAGGATTATTTAATTACATCATAATCATATGATATTTGATCCTATTGTGCCTTTCTTAAACATATGCAGAGACTATATCCAAATGTGTAAATGCTGTTCTGCCAACTAACCAGCATTGTTAATCCCTTCCAATGAAATAGAGTCTGCTCTATGCTCCTTCATCTCTCACAGGACCACTTTCCACACCAGAAGATGTTATCCACATCAGACTACTTGACTGTGAAGAAAATTCTGGTTGCCAATATAAACCTTTTGTTCTATAATCTCAAGAAAAGAAGAATCTCAAGCCTGAGTCTTCTCAATCTATTTTTTTTTTTGGTTACGCAATTGGGGTTAAGTGACTTGCCCAGGGTCACACAGTTAGTAAGTGTCAATGTTTGGTGAGAGGCCGGATTTGACCTCAGGTCGGCCTGACTTCAAGGCCGATGCTCTATCCACTGCGCCACCTAGCTGCCCCTTAATCTATTTTTTTCATCAGCTAATTGGGATTGTGACTTGCCCAAAGTCATACAGTTAGCATCAAGTGACTAAGGATGGATTTGAACTCAGGTCCTACTGAATCCAGGGCCAGTGCTCTATCCACTGCACTGACTTGCTTCCCCACTCCTGTGTATTTTTCTGCAAAGAGGAATCATTAAACTAGATATTGCTAGCCTGAAGGACTACTGAAAATTTTCCATCAAAATGCTGTTGTTTCTAGGTAAAACAATGGAAAACACTTGCTCAACTGCTGTCACCATATCCTGTTTTCCTGTCAGGTCTTTCAATTGCAGAATAGCTGAGCAAGTTCTAGTATAGAAAAGCAGTGGCAATTTATATGTCATAAGAAGTGATGAATAACACTGCTTTGGAGTAATATGGAAACACTTTAATTAACTAATGCAGAATGAACTAAGTAGAACTAGAATAACAAATTATATGATGACCACAATAATCACGAGAGGGGAAACCACTTGAAAGATCTCAGAACTTGCAACAAAATAGCAACAAATCACATCATCATAAGAGTGATGAGGAAATATCATCCACCACTTCTTGGCATGATGGACTAGAGGTGCAGAGTGAGACCTGTATCCTCAGACATGGTGAATTCGTTGATTTAGTTTCCTTGACTATGTAGACTTCTTACAAAGGAGGGCTTCCACTGTGAGTGGAAAGACAAGTAGCTGACTGGGTAGTGATAGACATGAGTGGATGAAAGGAACAAGAATAAAACATTTTCAAAACGCCCAAGAGAAAAAAGGAAGTACAATTTTACATCTGCATATACATGTATGTATGTATGTATATATGCATATATATACACATACATATACATGTACATATGTATGTGACATTTCTTTTAAAGACCAAATTATCATGAAATGTTTACATCAGTAAATTCTTGTTAAATTCCAAATGCAAGAAATTGTCTTAAATATTACTCTTTCCTGAAATATTCTTATTACTCACAACTCTGAACTCATGTTTCTTCTCTTCTCAAGCTAGTAAAAAATAATACAAAATATTGAGATACTGTTCATTTCAGAGAAGATTCTGTCTAAAACAGTCATTTCTGGCTCTATGGTTCCACTCTTTCTTTTGACCACAAGAAAAAGAAAGAATGCCTTAGCTAAATAAAAATGTGTAGAGTGATGAGGCAATTTTTCAACATCTTTTGCTTCCCACTTTCCTCTCAAGAGAGGACTTTGGAATTTACTTTTACAACAAAAGAAATACTGTCCCTGTGGGATCCCTTTTCTTTCCTCTTCTACAATTCAATATTCATCAATACTATCCCCCTATTGTCTTTGCAGCAATCTCTGAAAGAGAGAGTCCTTCTTTTCTCCAGGGCCAGTTCTTCAATTTGTTCTATTGATTCTATCCATCTTATCTCAACCTTAAGCTTCTCCCATTTAAAACTACCCTATAAGTTTTAATTGTTTTATCTATAGGCCTTTTCCCTTCTTCCTATAAATTTGCTGAGATCTGTCCAATCCTTTAAAACCTTTCATTTGATCCTGATAGTCTTTCAAGTCATTGTACTACATCTCTTTCCTTGTCAGCTCTCAGGTGGGAAAATCTACTTTTTTGACTCCACTTCCTCTACTCACTTGTTAAAACATTCTAATCTGCTTTCTGACCTCATCACTCCAATACAACCATTCTCTGCAAAGTTATCAATAATTTATAAATCATAATGTTTTTGTAATATTCATTTAAATTCATAGATGGTAGTGACTTTTACAAACATTGTATTTGTATCATTAGCACTCAGAATGTGGCTGAAAAATAGTAAGTACTTATTAAACATTTGTTGATTGATTGATTCTTGCACTTTTTGCAGCAGGTGACACAGTGGACCATCTACTCTTGCTGGATACTTTTTCCTCATGATTTTCAGGACACTGATCCTCCTGGTACTAGTATTCTCCCTACCTGTCTGACCTTTCCTTCTCAGTCTCCTTTGGCAGATTATTAACCCTGTGCTGTCTCCTAGTCATAAATGTTGTCCCAGGCTCTGTCCTAGACCCTCTCCTCTTTTTCTATACCTTCTCAATGAATCCATTAGCTTCCACTGCCATTAGCATCTCCATCCAAATGATCCTTATGTCAATAAATCCAGCCCTGAACTGAATCCGCAAATCACTGATAGTTGGACATTTGTAGCTAGATGCCCCCAAAGCATTTGAAACTTAACAAGTTCAAAAGGAAAATCATCTTATCCCCAACATTCAACCTAAAACCACTTAACTATAATAATTGTTTTTCTGTTGGAGGTCTCATCATCTTTCCAGGAAACTTCATCTGTGATCCTGAAATCAATCTCTATTCTCTCCATCTTCCATTTCCTAACCAGTCAGCTGCCCAGTCTTGACACTTCTTCATCTACAACATGTATCTCATATCCTCTCATGTCCTCTTGAATAGCCATCATCCTAACTCAGGTGTGCATCTCCTCTCACTTGGATTATTGCAAAAGCCTCTTAATTAGATGTGTATTTTCTCCTTCTTCTAAACTATCCTTTAAAAACCTACAAAAATGATCTTCCAAAAATACAAGAGTAAACATGTCACTCAAGCCTTGAACACATCCCTTACTGCCTAGAGAACAAAAGAACAATTCTTCAGCTTGATATTTAGAATACTGCACAACCTAAATCCAGTCCCCTTCAAATTTATTTGACTTTGTCCCCAGCCATATACTCTGCATTCCAGCCGAACTAGCCTGCTTTCTGTTCCCCAGACTCAGAATTCTACCTTCATCTCTTTCCCTCTGCTCAGGCCATCCTCCATGCTCTAAATGCCCTACCTTATCTCTGCTTCTTTTGTGTCTCAGCTAGTGGGTCACCACTTATGAGAAGCCTTGTGCCTAAAACTATTCCTCCTCAACTTATCTCGTATTTATTTATTTGTGTAAATATTTCATCCTTTTGTCTCCAATAGAATGTAAGCTCTCTGAGTTTAAGGACTGTTTTGCATTTTTTCCTTTTCTATCCCCAGTGCCTTGGACAAGGCTCTGTGCATAGTGGGCAGAGAAAAATATTCATTGAATGGAAGGTACCAACTCTCATCTGAAAACCTTAAGTCTCATTTATATTGGTATCATAGTCATAGTAAGTGGATAACGGGAATTCTAACAACTCAGTACCACAATTTAAATTTCATAAATTACTTTTCTCCCACAAGTGTAAGGGGAAAATATTGTTATTGTCAATTTACAGATAAGGTAACTGGGCATCACAGAGGGTAGTCACTCACATTCAGAGGCAGAGCCAGTAAGACTCAAATGTGAGGTTCAAACCCAGCTCTCCTGACTTCAAGTTCTATTCTCCTTCCACTACATCGACAAACAGATATTATCAGTGAAAATCCTCCAGTTAAAACCTCAGTCTGAGAAGCAGGGGGTAAGTAATACAGGAAACAAATGTACTTATGCATACACAGAAATCTTTACCTAAGGTTTGCTTATCTAACCATGTTCTATCATGTACTTACTGTTTGTGGTGATGTTTCAGGTTGTATGATGTGAGTTAGGGTAGATCACAATTTACTTCTTACATGCTGTAATAGTGTTCCAAGCATACACCTCATTTGCAAATCTTTGACTTTATATGGCCCTACAAGGGACCATCTACATGAAGACCCAAATCAGGAATGAATCCTACTCATTAAGACAGAGAGATGGTGTGGAGGGAGTTTAAATCTCTATGGAAAACTGAAATCAATATAAAGTTTGGCATATCAAGAAGAATAGATAGGCCCCCTTGAACTGAGCTACAAATCAAAAATCAGATCTAAATATTTTTACAGCTGAATCCAGAACTGCAGTGGCACCTATTGATAGAAGAAGATGGCAGCTTTAGACTCCAAGGATCTATCTTGGAGAGTGAGAAAATATATTTTGTTTTGTAACATTTGGGATTTAGACCCTTGAGCACCATAATATCAAATATAGTTGACATCATCAAAATGCCACTTGAAATCCTTTGGGATTGAGAAAATTACTAAAACAGGGATGAGGTGTTTAAGAAGTTCTCCAAATTCTCAGGGGCCTTCTTTTATTTTTCTTTGTCTCTACTTATCTAGGATTTCTATGAATGGACAAACAAGATTGGATAACAATATAGGCAATCTAGTAAGTATGATCTGCTATGGAATCTCTCAAAAATTGTTCTGGAATTGGGGTATCTAGGTGGTGCAGTGGATAGAGCACTGGCCCTGCATTCGGGAAGACCTGAGTTCAAATCTGGCCTCAGATACATAACAGTTACTAGTGGTGTGACCCTGGGCAAGTCATTTAACCCCATTACCTAGTCCATAAAAAATTGCTCTGGGATCAACATGTGGCAATTATCATTGTGACAATGTTCGCTAGATGAAAATTTATTCTCATCACATCACCTGATTCATTTTGGTTCTATTATCATTTAACTTTTTGCAATGGAAATTAGCAGTTATGTTGTTGATATACTTAAGAAATTCCAAGAACACCTCAGAAATCCCAAATTAAACTTCTTTAAAGTATCACAGAACTCTGAAAATCTTTTCAATTACATAAATAATCATCTGATGTTGTTGCTTTCTCAAAATTCTTTCTTTCAATTAACTTTACACTTTAATTAATAACTTATCCAGTTCAATTATTTCTAGCTGATTAACACCCTTTTAAAATGCATCCCGTTGTAATTCCATGGCCAATCAAAAAGGCTCCTGTTTACCATGTGGATATCAGAATTATTTATAGAATATCTCTACTTGCTCTAAATTTCTTCAAGGCATTTTCATTACATGTCAGCACACCATTCAGGAAGCAGCCTCTTCAATATGGGGCATTGTATCCTCACCCTACTACATACATTACAATCTAAAACTCTACGAGTTTTGTAACCATACTCTCACTTTCAGGTTCCCCTTCCAATTTCACTACAAAATCAGAAAGGACCAAATAGAACTCAGACATATTTTGCATTTGCAGCAGCCATCTTACCAAAGGATCCTCAGTTTGGTTTGAGCCCCTGACCAAAGAGGGACTATGCTTGAAAGAGGCTGGGCCCTCTTCTCTTTTACCTTTCTTCTTCCCCTAGGAGAAGTTTGTGAGAAGCAAGATGTGCTCAGGTGATAGGGTGAGTTTGGCTACAGTGTGTAATAATTTCAAGGAAGACTGGAGCAGGTCTGGTGGTGGATGGGGCAGCATTTGAATAGCAACTAGAGCTCCATCCGTTTTGGTCCAGGTAGCAGCCTGAGATTCCTGTCTGGAAACACCAGTCGTTGTTTCTCTTCCATGAAGCATGATTGATAATGGTGATGAACCACTTCTTCAATTGTCTCTCCCAGTTTGGGAAAGCCTATATTAACTCAAAAGTTTCTTTCTTTTCTCTAGTTTATTTATAATTTTGGTTTAATTAGCATGGCAATATGGAATCAGCTAAAAGTATGGTTGATCATAGCAATTTCCAGTTCATATATGTTTCATTATTGGGAATAGGATGCAATGGGGAAAGGCAGTGACAAGTTACACAAAAATATTAAAGAAAATGTAGACTATTGGAAAATGACATGGTCTTACTGCCTAGGAACTCTGAGCTTAATTTAAAAGGTCATGTTAATTTTTATCCTATAACTTCCCAAATGGGATAAAAGCATGAATCCAGTTTTATCTTTAGACAATAATAATTTCTGTCTGGTGAAGGATTTGAAAAGCTTACGGAGTAGGTCACATGGCCTTCTCTATTCTGTCCATGCTCAGTAAAAGCCTTCTAAAATGATGGAACCAAGGGTGGGGACTGAAGGGAAAGTCTTATTTGGTGGTAGGAGAAGAGGAGTAGCTGGAAAAGATTAGGAAGGTGAGGGCCAAGCAGGGATCGATTAAGAATCCTAATCCTTTCTCTCCTGCTGCAGCATAGCTGAATCATTTCACCTATATACCACCCTTCCCAGACCCGCTGCTTCACAGTTTTCTTTTTTTCATAAGTTGTGACAGCCAGAGTTTCCATCCCAGGAGGCCAGTCTGTTAATGATGAACTTCTTTGTACTTAGATAGGCAGGTTCTCAAAATACAAATATGATCTCTTGCTGGCACCATATTTGAAGACTTTACAGTGTAGGAGAGCTTTGGAAAGCATGTGTTCAAGTGGTTCATCCTTTGAGCACCCAGGAATCCCTCCATCCTAGAATGAGGAATTGGAGCTGGATTCCATGCAGTAGGCATGGAGCCAGGAAAGAGAGAGGGATTGTCTGCTCTGACCAAGACACATTGGGGTGCTATGTTCAGCTCTTGGACACCACACATTAGAAAGGTTATTGACATGCTAAATTATGTCCAGAGAGACTGGCCAGGCAGGTGAGAAGAATGAAAATCATTTCATAAGATGATGGGTATAAGTAATTGGGAATGTGTACCCTGGAAAAGATATTATGTAGAAGGGCAATGATTACTTTCTTCAAGTAGCTGAAGAGCTTTCATGTGGAGGACATCTTCTGCTTGGCTCCCGAAAACAGAACCAGGAACAGTAAGTAGAAATTTCAGAAACAGATTTTACCTTGACCTGAGGAAAAACATCCTAATAATCAGATCTCTCCAAAAGAGGAATAATTTTCTTTGAGAGGTCGTGATTTTCCCATCACTGGAAGACTTCAGCAGGAGTAAATATTTTTATATTAGTCCTTTTAAGAAAAAAAATTAATTATAAATTACAAAATCATTATCAAATATTACTGTTTTATAAACAAAAAGGTCATAAATGAAGATTGTATATGAATTTGTAAAACAATTACATAGAGCTTTGTTGTATCTGCCATTCTTCATTTCTCAAAAATTATTGTTTTTAACACTCCAAGCTTTAAGAAAACTAATAGTAATTAGAGTACTTACCCTTGTTCCTCTATGCTTTCAATTTGTTGGGTGTCCTGACAAGGGGTCCTTGGTTCCATGGTATAGCACTGGATCAGCAATGAGTCTTTCCTGCCCATTTCCAAACATTTAGAAGAAGTACCCTCTAAACTAATAGTTTTATGGTAAATGTTATGACTTTATATTTATAGTCTAGACAGCTGGCAGATACAGTGGAGAGAGTGCTGGGTTTGAGGTCAGGAAGACTTCAGTTTAATTCTAGTCTCAGACATTGCTCAGTTAAGTGCCCTTGGGCAAATTACTTAACTTCTTTCTGCCTCAGATTCTTCATCTGCAAAATGGACACAATAACAGTGTGATGTTACTTAGCCATTTGTAAAGTCTTAAAGATCTGCTTTGAACAGTGCTTGGAAATATAAAAAACAAGGTATTGATTTCACAGGCAAGATGCCATGGCCCTACAAGCAAGGGAAAGAATATTCATTGGCTATGCTGCATTTGAAAGTGAACTTGGTAAAGCCATTGTTGTGTAGCAACTGTTTAAGTTTGAGCTCACTCTCCCAGGGTCTGAGGTAGTGTAGGGGAGACTATGCTAATGATCCACAGGGATGAGTTTATACCAACTTGCTGTGCTATATCTTTTCAGCAAATATCCCTTAGTAAAGCTAATTGATGATAATTTGTTAAATTATATAGGGTAAACAAAAACTATTTCAAGTGTTGATATTGGATAGATATTAATTGGGACTGGAGATTGATAATGGGGAGAGCATTCCAGAATGCAAAGAGGGGTTCAAGCCAATACTATTAGAAAAACATTGTAATCCATTGAGATTACTCCTACAGCATTGAGGACAGATATAGTGAGCCCCCCTCCATGGGTCCCAACTCATTAGTGTGTTTGTGTGTTTTTTTGTGTGTGATTTGGATAAATCCCCCAAGAGCCTATGTGAACTTCACAATAAAAAGGGAAATTATGAGGTAAAAAAAAATAGAAAGTAGGACTAGCACTTCCAGATTTTAAATTATTCTATGAAGTGATCATGATCAGATTAAACTATATAGTGATTACTTGATAAATGATGTTATTTTGGTGGAAAGGTAGAATAGCATAGAATGGGAAAGACAGAATTATAATCAAAGTTAGTGCTTGGGGAAAAAGCTCCCAAAATACAAAGCAATGGGAAGGTGCTTATTTTTGAATGGTGGATGATGTCACCCAGAAGGACTAATAGAAGAAGAGGAACAAAAGTTAGGAAGCTGATAACTCAACCAGATTCTGCCTTGATAAGACCAGATATGGAATACCATGTTCAGATTAGGCCTCCTCATTTTAGGAAAATATTAAAAACATAAAAAAGCATCTAGAGGTGGATAACCAAGATGGTGACCACTCAACAAGGATTTTCTGTCCTTACTGTATGCCAGGCTCTTTGCTATAACTTAGAATACAAAGGAAAACAAAAAAAGTCTTTGCCTTCCAGGAGTTCACGTTCTATTGGGAGAGACACCATGTAAATGACCAGCTACATACAAATTATAGACAGAATAGATGGAAGATCATCTTAGGAAGGAAGCTGGTATTACCTTGATGGGCCAGAAAAGGCTTCTTAGAGAGCATAGGATTTGAGTTGTCATAAGGAAAGCACAGGAAACTAAGCACCAGAGGTAAGAGAGCAAAGCATTTCAGGCCTATGAGACAGCCAGTGTAAACACCCTGAAAATGGAGTGTTGTGTGTGGGAAAAGTCAAATAGTCTAGTACAGCTAGATTGCACACTGCATGGATGAGAGGAAAATATAAGATTGTAAAGGTAGGAAGTGGCCAGGTCATGAAGATTTTTATTTTTAAA
This sequence comes from Vombatus ursinus, assembly GCF_900497805.2. Taxonomy (NCBI): domain Eukaryota; kingdom Metazoa; phylum Chordata; class Mammalia; order Diprotodontia; family Vombatidae; genus Vombatus; species Vombatus ursinus. The sequence continues at coordinate 239,276 of NW_020947661.1, read as the reverse complement.
TGATTCTTTATTGATATCTTTTGTTTTTACGTGATCTAAATTTCTTCTAGTATCTCTCCTTCACCCTTCACAAAGAGCTATCATGTAGGAAAAAAGAATACATTTCTACAAGTGTATTATACCACAAAGGTAGTCCTTGATAAAAGGAAATTTCCATTAATACCAAAATATTTATGGCACCGCTTTTGTGGTAGCAAAGAACAGGAAACAAAGCAGGGAGAGAACTGTTTATTTTTCTCTTATATTGTTAGCCTATTATTAAGTTTAAGGTTTTCCCTTCCTGTTTCCTCATTCAGAAACCAATGCCTGTAGATTATTCAGCAAGTCTCTGAAGGACATTGCTGATTGATAGGACTGCCCAATGCTCAGGGGACATGCTTTTTGATCTTGAGTGGAACCCCACCCAACTGGAAGACCTTACAAACAGAATCCAGCTTCTGTGAGATCTTGCCCTTAGAAAATAAGCCCCTGTCCATGTAATATTCCATTAGAATTTAGAGTGAACCAGATTATGAAGGGGAATACCAGCCAGAGTGGTCTAGGTAGAGATGATTTCTTTTATCCAGATTGCTAGGGGTGGCTAAGTCTCATGATCAGGTCACATTCTCAGCAGGAGGAGCTGAAGACTTTTGCCCACCTCCTCATTAATATGACCTCCCTCTCATTGAATGTTAATCAATCAGAGTTGATGTCCACCCTCAGGTACATCACCTTTTCCAGTGGATTTTTAAGCATTCAGTGTTTTCCAAGGGGCACCTTAGGTTTCCAGGAGTATTGCTGACCTCATTTTATTAATTATTTATGAGGCATACTAAATAAATTGATTATTAAATACCCAGAAATTATGTACCTCAGACTTTTCATTTGTCACAGCAGATGGCCAGTGACTGAGGAGTGGCAAAAAAAAAATTGTGGCACATGAACATAATAGAATATGATTGTGCTGTATAAAACAACAAATATGATAAATACAGTAACAAAGAAAAGATTTATATGATCTGTTACAGAGTCATGATAGTAGAACCAAGAATACAACACACACACACACACACACACACACACACACACGATACACAACCATGTAAATGGAAAAAACAGCCCCAACAAATCAATAGAAAATGAGTGCAAGATTCCAAACAAAAATAATAATGGATCCAAAGAAGAGAAATAAAGCACTTCTCCATCCCCCTTTGCAGAGGCAGGAGATCCATGTTTGTGGAACATTGCATGTATTTTCAGATCTTTGAAATCTTCATTTGAATTCTCAAATTTAACCCATCAAAATGAAAATATATTTTTTCTAAAGCCTCGATGTTAGTATCACCTAATCCTAATGATTATATCAGCAGAATATTAAAGGAATCTTAAAGGAAGGGAATGTTTCATTTTTTCTTTGTATCCTTGAAACATATCACAATACCTGGGACATAGTATGTACTTAATACATACTTGTTCTATTGAGTTGAATTTATAAAAAAGGATATTTCCTACTCAACAGTTTCTGCAAGGCTCCTTTTACTTCATTGTTCCTCAGGCTGTAGATCAGGGGATTCAACATGGGAATCATTACAATGTAGAAAACAGACACCACTTTATTCTCCTCCGTCGAGTAACTTGATTTAGGCATCACATAAAGGAATGTAAGGGTGCCATAGAAGAGAGTGACTGCTGTGAGGTGGGAGGTACAAGTTGAGAAAGCTTTGGATCTCCCTTCAGTGGACCTTATCTTCAGGACAGAGAAGAGGATGTATACATAAGAGATTATGATAATTAACACTGTGATCATAGTTATTGACCCAGAAGAGACAGTAGGAAGAATTTCAGCAAGATCGTCTTGGTAGTCAAAAAGTTTCAAAAGTGGTGAATAATCACAGAAAAAGTGATTGATCTTATTGGGTCCACAGAAGGACAGATTCAATAAGCAACCAATGAAGACCCAAGCATTCACACAACCACCCAGGTAGGATGTGATGAGTAACACAGTGGAGACCCTAGTAGACATGTTGGTGGAGTAGAATAGAGGGTTACAGATGGCCATATACCGATCATAGGCCATCACTGCCAGCAGAAAGCACTCAGTGGCCCCAAAGATGGCTCCAAAGAGCAACTAGGCCACACAGCCTCCAAAAGAGATTATGGTTTTGTCCACAAGGAAGTTTTTCAGCATAACGGGTGTGACAGATGAGGAATATTCAATATCCACAAATGCCAAGTGGCTGAGGACAAGGTACATTGGGTTGTGAAGTTGGGAGCTATTTCTGATCAATGTGATTATAGTAAGTTTACCAAGTAAGGTGACAGCATAGACACATAGAAATATCACAAAGAGGATGACAGAAAGGGTTGGATCATCTATTAGCCCCAAAATAATGAATTCTGTCACAGCAGGGCAGTTATTGCCAGACATCTGTCTTGGTAAGAGTACCAATTAAGCAGAAGAAAAGGAGATTAAAATCAGAGGACTAAGATTTGGATATGTCTATTTATGTATTCAGGAAACATTCACTGGCCAACTCTTATATGCCCATCTTACTATTTTATACTCACATGGTTTGTTCTCATGCATCATGGCAGGTTGCCCATAAGTAAAGCAAATATGTATATGTTTGTTGCCTCCAATTTTTTTCCACTGAATAACCACACTGTATGATTGGCCAATTTAGTCACTATGAGATTTTGATAAAAGCCATAAGGGTGAAGAGAATTGTTTAATCACACCATTGGAAGCTTTCTTAAGTATATGCAGAGACTATATTCAAATGTGTAAATGCTATTCTACCAACTAAGCACCACTGTTAATCCCTTCCAAAGAAATGGTGTCTGCTCTATATTCCTTCACCTCTCATGGGACCACTTTCCACATATGAATTGACTATGAGGAAAGTCCTGGTTTCCAAGATCATCCTTGTTTTCTAAAATAACAAGAGAAAAGGAATGGAAAATCCAATTCTGAGTCTTCTCATTGTATTTTGCTCCTAGAACCTGGCATTTCTGCAAAGCAGAATTATTAAGCTAGATATTGCTAGCCTGAAGGACTATGGAAAATTTCCCATGGAAATGCTGCTCTTTCTAGGTAAAACAATGGAAAACACTCGCTCAATGTGCCATAATTATATCCTATTTACCTATTGCATCCTACAATTGCAGAATAGCTGAGCAAATTGTGGTATAAGAAAGTAGTGGCAATTTTATGTGCTATAAGAAGTGATAAATAACACTACTTTGGAGTAATATGGAAACACTTTCATTAAGTGATGAAGACTGAATTCAACAGAACTAAAATATTCATTTATATGACGACCATAATAATCATGACAGGAGAAACCACTTTGAAATATCTCAGAACTTGGAACAAAATAGTGACAAATCTTGTCATGAAAAGACTAATGAGGAAATATTATCTACCACTTCTTGGCAGAAAAGTCAAGGACTAGAAGTACAGAATGAGATGGGGATTCTCAGACATGCTGAATCTGTTGATTCAGTTTTCTTGACTATACATATCACTTACATGGAAGGACTTCCTCTGCTAGTGGCAAGAGAAGTAGCTAACAGGGTAATGGTAGACAGGAGTGGATAAAAGGAACAAGAACAAATCAGTTTCAAAATACACAGGAGAAAAAAGTACAACTTTACACCCACACAAATATATATGTGTGTATGTGTTTGTGTTTATTATACATGTAACATTTCTTTTAAGACCAAACTATCTTGAAATGTTTGCATTTGTTAATGTTTGTTAATTTCCAAATGAAAGAAATTATCTTAAATATTACTTTTTTCCTGAAACATTCTTATTACTCCCAACTCTAAACTCATTTTTCTTCTCTTCTCAGTCCAATAAAAATGATACAAAGTACTGAAATAACATTTATCTCAGAGAAGACTCTGACTATAACATTTGTTTATGGCTCTATGGTTCAATTCTTTCTTTGTGACCACAAGAAAAGAGAAAGCCTTAACTTAGTAAAACTCTGTAGAGTGATGAGGCAATTTTTCAACACCTTCTGCTTCACACTTGCCTTTCAAGAGAGGACTTTGCAACCTACTTTAATGACAAAAGAAAGGCTGTCCCCAGTCAAAAGGTTGTACCTAAGGACTTAGAAGGCCACATGTGATATCAAGATTGCAGGTTCCCCATCCCTGTCCTAGAACCTCTCCTCTTTTGTTATACTTTCTCAATGACCTCATTAGCTTCCACTGCCATTAACAACTCCATCCATATGAATCCTATGTCAGGACATCCAGACCTGACCTCCAATCCACACATTGCCAATAATTGGACATTTGTAGCTATATGTACCAAAAGCATTTGAAACTCAACAAATTCAAAAGAGAAGTCATCTTATCCCCAACCTTCAACCTAAAAGCACTTATCTATATAATTTCTTATTTCTGTTGAGGGTCTCATCATCCTTCCAAGAAGCCTAGTTTGTGATTCTGAAATTAGTCTCTATTCTTCTCTCCATCTTCCATTTCCTAGCCACTCAGCTGCCAAGTCTTTCCAACTCCTCATCTACAACATATATCTCATATCCTCTCAAGGTCACTTAAATAGCCATCACCCTAAATCAGGCTTTCATCTCCTTTCACTTGGATTATTGCAAAAACCTCTCAATTGGAAGTTCAGTCTCTCCTTCCTCTAAACTATCCTTTAAAAACCTACAAAAATGTAAAGCACATGACTAATCATGTCACTTGCTTACTCAAGCCTTGAAGAGATTCCTTATTGTTTGGGGAGAAAATAACAATTCTTAACCTTGATATTTAGAGTCATGAACAATTTGAATCCAGCCTACCTCTTCAGATTTATTTCACCTTGTCCTCAGACATGCACTCTATATTCCAGCCCAACAGGCCTACTACTATTACCCCAGATTCAGAATTCTATCCCTATCTCTGTCTCTCTTCATAGAACATCCTCCACATTCCAAATGCCCTACCTTATCTCTGCTTCTTAGAATCTCAAGCTTCCTTTGTGGTCCTGCAAGTGGGTCACCTTTATGGAAAGCCTAGTTTCTAAAACTGTTCCTCCTCAACTAATCATATATTTACTTATCTGTGTAAATATTTTATCCCTTTGTCTTCAATAGAATGTAAGCTCCATGAATGTAAGGAATATTTTGCATTTTTTCCCTTTCTATCCCCAATTCCTTGGACAAAGCTCTGTGCATACTGGGCAGAGAAAAATATCCATTGAATGGAAGGCATCAACTCACTTTCAAAAACTTTAAGTCTCATTTATATTGGTAAAATAATCATAATAAACAGATACCAGAAAAACTCAATGACACAATTTAAATTTCATAAATTACTTTCCTCCCACAATTTTTAGGGGAAAATATTATTATTCTCATTTTACAGATGAGATAACTGAGGATTACAGAGGTGTAGTCACTTACTCACAATCAGAGGCAGAGCCAGTAAGACTCAAATCCAGCTTTCCTAACTTCAAGTCCAATTCTCTTTCCTCTGTATCAACCAATGAATATATCAGTAAAATTCCCCCAGCTGAAGCCTCAGTCTGAGAAGTGGGGAGGGGGAGGAAATAATAAATGAAACAAATGTACCTTTAAATACACAGAGATCTTTACCAAAGGTATTCTTATCTAATCATGGTCTATCATGTACTTACTGTTTGTAGTGATGTTTCAGGATGTATGATACTGCCTATGGAAGAAAACATTTACTTACTAATATGTTGTAATAATGTTTCATGCATATACTTCTCTTAGAAATTTTTGACTTTATATGACCTATAAGGGACCAGATACATGAAGACCCAAATCAAGAATGAATCCTACTCATTAAAACAGGAGAATAGGGAGTTTGAAGCCCTATGCAAAACTGAAATCAGTATAAAGCTTGACATATCAAGAGGAAGAGGAATAGACAGGCCCTCCTGAACTGAACTATAAATCAAAAATCAGATCTAAGTATTTTTACAGCAAAACCAAGAACAGCAGTGGTATCTATTGATAGAAGAAGATGATGACTTTAGACTCCAAGGAACTATCTTTCCACAGTGAGGAAATGTTTATGTTTGGTTTTACAGCATTTGGGATTTAAACCCTTGAGCACCTTGACGTCAAATGTAGCTGACATCATCAAAATGCCATTTGAAATCCACTGGGATTGAGAAAATTGCTACCACAGAGGTGAGTTGTTTGAGAAGTTCTCTAAATTCTCAGGGGCCTTCATTAATTTTTTCTTTGTCTGTGTTTATCCAGGATTTTTTTGGTGAGGCAACTGGGGTTAAGTGGCTTGTCCAGGGTCACACAGCTAGTAAGCGTCAAGTGTCTTGTCTGAGGCTGGATTTGAACTTGGGTCCTCCTGACTCCAGGGCCAGTGCTCTGTCCACTACACCACCTAGCTGCCCCCAGGATTTTTTTTAAATGGAAAAAATCCAAAAACATTGGGTAGCAATATAATCAAACTAGTAAGTATGATCTGCTATGGAAACTCTCAAAAATTGTTCTGGGATCAATATGTAGTAATTGGCATTGTGACAATGATGACCAGGTACGAAAATTGGTCCTCATCACATCACCTGATTCATTTTGGTTCTATAATCATTCAAGTTTCTGCAATGTAGGTTAGCAATTATATTGTTGACATAATTAAGAAATTCCAAGAGCACCTGAGAAATCCTAAACTATATTTTTAAAGTATCACAGTATCAATTACATTATCATCTGATTTTGTTGCTTTCTCAAAATTTTTACTCTTACTTTCCACTTTAATTAATAACCTATCCAGTTCAATTATTTCTAGTAGATTAATGTCCTTTTCAAATACACCTCACTTCCAATTCCATGGCCAAAGAGGCTCCTCTTTACCATGTGGATATCAAAACCATTCATAGAATATCTCTACTTGCTCTAAATGTCTTCAAGGCATTTTCACTACATGTCAGCATGCCATTCAGGAAGCAGCCTCTTCAATGTGGGGGATTGTATCCTCACCCCACTACATTTATTAAAATCTAAAACATTATGAGTCTTATAACCCTTTTCTCCCTTTCATGTTCCCTTCCCATCATCACTGCAGAACCAGAAAGGACCAAACAGACCTCAGATATTTTGCATTTGCAGCAGCCACCTTACGAAAGGATCCTCAGTTTGGTTTTATCCACTGACTACAGAGGGACTATGCTTGAAAGAGACTGGGTCCTCTTCACTTTTCCCTTTCTTCTTCCCATAGGAAAATTTTGTGAGAAGCAAGATGTGCTCAGGTGAGAGGGTGGGTTTGGCCACAGTGCACAAGCATTTCAAGAGTGACTGGAACAGGTCTGGTGGTGGAGGGGGGCAGCATTTGAACAGCAACTAGAGCTCCATCCATTTTGGTCCAAGGAGCAGCCTGAGAATCCTGTCTGGAAACACCAGTCATTGTTTCTCTTCCATGAAGCACAATTGATAATGGTGATTAACCACTTCTTCAATTGTCTCTCCCAGTTTGGGAAAGCCTATATTAACTCAAAAGTTTCTTTCTTTTCTCTAGTTTATTTATATTTTTGTTTAATTAGCATTGCAATATAGCATCAGCTAAAAGTATGGTTGACCATAGCAATTTCCAGTTCATATATGTTTCATTATTGGGAATAGGATGTGATAGGGAGAGGCAGTAGGAAGCTACATAAAAAATGTTACAAAAAATATAGTGTTGGAAAATAGCAGGATCTCCCTGCCTGGGAACTCTGAATTTAATTAAAAGGCTCCTATTGATTGTTATTCTATAACTTCCCAAAGTACAGTAAAAAAGCATGAATCCAGATTTATCCTTAGACAAACATGAGCCCAACAATAATTTCTGTCTGGTGAAGGATTTGACAAGCTTACATAGCACAGCACATGGCCTTCTCTATTCTGCTCATGCTTTGTAAGAGCCTTCTAAAATGATGGAGCCAAGGGTGACGACTAAAGTGAAAGTCTCATTTGGTGGAGGGGAGTAGCTGGAGAAGACTGTCAGTGTCCACATTAGAAAGATGAGGGCCAAATAGGGATAGATTAAGGATGAGAAAATGAAGTGTCAGATGTGGGGAAAGGCAAATAGTCCAGTGCAGCTAGATTGTACATTGCATGGATGGAAGTAGTGTAAGACACAAAAGGTAGGCAACAGTCAGCTTGTGAAGATTTTTATTTTTTAAATGATTCTTTATTGACATCCTTTGTTTTTACATGATCTAAATTTCTTCTGGTCTGTCTCCCTCTTCACCCCTCACAAAGAGTTATTATGTAGAAAAAAGAACATATTTTTCCAGGTGTGTTATGCCGCAAAGGTAGTCCTTGATAAAAGGAAATACCCTGCATATGCCAAAATATTTATAGCACCACTTTTGTGGTAGCAAAGAACTGGGAACAAATCAGGGAGAGAAATGATTATTTTTCTCTTACATTACTAACCTATTATTACTTAAAATTAAGGTTTTCTCTTTCTATTTCCTCATTCACATACCAACCCCTGCAGGTTATTCAGCCAGTCTCTAAAGGACATTGCTGATGGACGAGATTGCCCAAATCCTTCGGTACATGCTTTTGATCTTGGATGGAACCCCACCCAAGTAGAAGTCCTTACAAAAAGAATCCAGTTTAGGTGAGAACTTGCCCTTAGTATACAAACACCTGTCCTTGCAACCTTCCATTAGAATTTAGGGTAAGCCAGCTTATGAAGGCGAAAACCAGCCAGAGTGATCTGGGTAGAGATGATTTCTTTTATCCAGACTGCTAGAGGTGGTTGAGTCTCATGATCAGGTCATGTTCTCAGCAGAAAGAGCTGAAGACTTTTTGCCCCTCCCCATTAATATGTTGAATATTAACCCTCTCATTGAATGTTAACCAATCAGAGTTGATGTCCACCCTCAGGTACATCCCCTTTTCCAAAGGATTTTTAAGCATTCAATGTTCTCCAAGAGGCACCTTTGATTTCCAAGAGTGCCACTTATATCATTTTATTTATTATTTACTAGGCATAATAAACTGATTATTAAATATCCAGAAACTATGTCTCTCAGACTTTTCATTTATCACAGCAGATGACCAGTGATTGGGGAATAGCTAAACAACTTGTGACACATGAATATAATGGAATATAATTTGCTGTAAGAAACAATAAATATGATTGATACAGAGACATAGGGATTATTTAAATTATCTATTACAGAGTGATGATAGCAGAGCCAACAACACAACACATGCAATGAACATAAAAATGTAAATGGAAAGAACAGCCCCAACAAATCAATAGAAAATGAGTGTTGCAAGATTCCAGAGAACAATCATGGACCCAAAGAAGAGCAATGAGAGACTTCTCCCTACTCATTTACAAAGTTTGGAAGTTCATGTTTATGGAACACATTGATTTTCAGAGCTTTGCAATCAATATTTAAATTCACAAATTTAATCCATCAAAATGAAAATATACCTTTCCTAAAACCCATTTAATGGTATCACATAATCCTAACCACTATATTGGTAAAATATTAGATCCTCTTCAGAAAAAAACAGTTGCATTTTTTTTTGCATCCCCCAAACTTTATGAAGTGCCTGGGACATAGAGTATACTGAATAAATACTTTTTGTATGGAGTTAAATTCATGAAAAAAAGTGGTTTTTACTCATTAGTTTTCTCAGTGCCCCTTTTACTTCATTGTTCCTTAGACTGTAGATCAATGGGTTCAACATGGGGATCATTACAATGTAGAAAACAGACACAACTTTATTCACATCAGTGGAATAGCTGGACTTAGGCATCACATAAATGAATGTAAGGGTGCCATAGAAGAGAGTGACTGCAGTGAGGTGGGAGGTGCAAGTTGAGAAAGCTTTGGATCTCCCCTCAGTGGACCTTATCTTCAGGACAGAGAAGAGGATGTATACATAAGAGACTATGATAATTAACACTGTGATCATAATTACTGACCCACCAGATGCAGAAGGAAGAATTTCAGCAACATCATCTTGGGAATAGGAAAGCTTCAAAAGTGGTGAATAATCACAGAAAAAATGGTTGATTTTGTTGGATCCACAGAAAGACCGATTCAATAAGCAACCAGTGAAGATCCAAGCATTCATGCAACTACCCAGGTAGGATGTGATGAGTAACACAGTGCAGACCCTAGCAGACATGTTAGTGGAGTAGAACAGAGGGCTACAGATGGCCACATACCGATCATAGGCCATCACAGCCAGCAGAAAGCACTCAGCTGTCCCAAAGGTGGCTCCACAGAACATCTGGGCCACACAGCCTCCAAGGGAGATTGTTGTTTTGTCCACAAGGAAGTTCTTGAGCATAACAGGTGTGACAGATGAGGAATATGCAGTGTCTACAAAAGCCAAGTGACTAAGGAAAAGGTACATTGGGGTGCCAAGTTGGGAGCTATTTCTGATCAATGTGATTATGCTAAGGTTACCAACTAAGGTGACAGCATAGACACCCAGAAATATCACAAAGAGGATGACACACAGGGTTGGATCATCTGCCAACCCCAAAAGAATGAATTCAGTCACAGCAGAGCAGTTATTGCCAGACATCTATCTTGGTAAGAGTACCTATTAAGCAGAAGAAAAGGAGATTAAAATTAGAGGACTAAGATTTGGATATGTCTATTTATGTCTTCAGGAAACATTCACTGACCACCTCCTACATGCCACTCCTACTGCCTTACTCCTGTTCTTGGGACCTGTGCATCATGGCAGTGTGCCCATAATTAAAGCAGAGATAAACAAATTTACTTCCTCCAAATTTTTCCCCATGGTTCAACCATACTATGTGATTTGGGAATTTTATCATTTTGACTGTGTGAAAAATTCTGTAAGAGTGAAGAGAATAGTTGAATTTACAACACAGTAATTTTTTTAACTATATGCAGAGACTTTATCCAAATGTGTAAATGCTGTTCTGCCAACTAACCAGCATTGTTAATCCATTCCAAAGAAACAAAGTCTGCTTTGTGACCCCTCACCTCTCACAAGACAACTTTCCACATCCAACGATGTTATCCACTTCATGCTGATTGACTATCAGGAAAGTCCTAGTTTATAAGATGACCCTTGTGCTTTAAAATCACAAAAAAAGAATGGGAAAATCTGAATTCTAAGTATTCTCATTTTCCTTTGCTCCTAGAACTTGGTATTACTATGAAGGGCTAACATTATACTAGATATTGCCAGTTTGAAGGACTCTGGGAAATTTCTCATGGGAACATCTCCTGTTTTTACATAGAATCATGGAAAGCACTTGCTCAACCTGCTGTAACTATACCCTGTTTACTTATTGCTTCCTTCAATTGCAGAATAACTGAGCAAATTCTGGTATAGAAAAGTAGTGGCAAATTATTGTGCTATAAGCAGTGATGAATTTGACTGTTTAGGAGTAGTTCAAAAGAAAACACTTTCACTAACTGATGCAGAGTGAACTCAGTAGAACCAAAAGAACAATATATATGATGATCACAATAACCATGAGAGGGGAAACACCTTTGAAAGACTTGAGAACTTAGACCAAAATCATGACAAATCATGGCTTCAAACGAATGATTAGGAAATATTACCTGCCACTATTGGCAGAGAGTTGATGGACCTGAGAAGATTAAGATTCATCCTGTATCATTTATTTATTGATCTTATTTATAATTAATTGATTTTTGCCCTGTAACTGCTTTTGTCCCATAATTACTTAAGTCATGGGTCTTTGTCTCTGAAATTATTTCAGAATTCAACTAGCCTGTAATGGGTTAATTTTACAAAGCCAGCTAATCCTTATCTATTTTTGCCTCAAGGAATTTAACTGCCCTTTGGGAATGTGTAGGAAAGCAAAGGAGTCTGGTATAATGGCTTTGTATCACCAACCTATACTTCAAGGATGTCTGGTTTCCTGTCTATAAGTCTGGGCCGCTACCTCACACCTGTATTTCTTATAATGAGCATTTCTTATTCTCATGAGAGGAGAGTCATTGCTAGCCCCTATTATGACTCTTCCAATCAATCATGTTGTTCCCTGTACCTCAACTCTGTAACTAACCAGGTTGCTCTTAATCCCATGCTGTCATCTACTTGCTCTGTTCTTTGTTCTGTACTCCCCAAAATCTATAAAAGGAGATCTATCTTCTTGCTTGGGGTCTTTGACATTAGTGGAGGTAATCAAGCCTTGGTTAATAAATGTTGTCTTGCTCAGAGAGTTTCCTCAGTTTACTTTTTGGTTCAATTTAAAATTCAAAAGACTAGAAATATTGAAGGAGACAAGCATTTTCAAATATGGCTGATCTATTGATTTGTGTTCCTTTACTATAAATATCTCTCTCAAAGGAAAGTTTATATACATATGTGTATACATATATTTATATATATATATATATATGTACACACACATATAATATTGCTTTTAAAGGCCAAACTACCTTGATAATATTTGCATTCTTGTTAAGTTTTAAATAAAAGAAATTATCTTAAATATTACTTTTTCCTGGAATTATCTTATTACTCCCAACAGAAAATTCATATTTCCTCTTTCCTAAGTCCAATAAGAAAAATATAAAATGTTGAGATGCTGTTCAGCTGAGAAAATACCTGACTATAATACTCATTTGTGAGTCTATGGTCCAGCTTTTTGTGACCACAAGAAAAAAGAATACCTACTCTAAAAAAATTGTAGAGTGCTGAGTCAATTTTTCAACGCCTCCCATTTCACCCTTCCCTCTCATGAAAGGACTTTGCATCCTACTTTTATGACAAAAGGTCCCTGTGGGACTTCTTTTATTTCCTCTTTTACAATTCAATATGCCTCAATATCATCTCCACTGTCTCTGCAACAGTCTCTGAAAAAGAAATAGTCCTTCTTTTCTCCCTTGATTACATTTCAAACCTAAGCTTTACCCATTGAAAAACACCTCTTTAATTTTATCTGTGGGCTTCTTCTCTTCTTCCTACAAATGGGCTCAGATCTGTCTAATCCTTTAAAACCATTCATTTGATGCTGCCCTCCTTTTAAGTTATCATACTATATCTCTTCTCTTTCCCAATCAGCTCTCAGGGGGAAAAAACCTCTACCCTTGCTGTGTATACTTCTGCTTCTACTCACTTTTTAATCTATTATTGTATCATATGGTTTCTGGGCCCATCACTCCACTGGACCTATTCTCTACAAAGTTATCAATAATTTCCTAATTTCCAAATCATAATATTTTCATATTATTCATTTAAATTTCAAAAGTATAGGGGTTTGGGGGGGTGTCTAACCCAAGCATATGAAGACTTGCCCTGGCAGAATGGGTGGATGAGAACAATTTCTTCCAATGGCTATGTAGGCAGCTGAAGCAAGTGCTGTGAAGTGCTTACAAGTTGGTCAGACTTTGAAGGTGCCAAGGTCATCCATTGAATCCAGGACCATCAACAGTTGTCCTGACTTTTTTCTTGCCACTGAACTTTGATGACTCTGGAAGACAGAGTGAGGCTGATGACTTTGTGCAACTCCACCTCACTTAAATCCAATTCACTAGTCAAGACATCACCCTGTGATTTCACTGGTCCTCTTTGAAAATGAATAATGAATAACATTAACATCTAGTAAAGTGACTGAAAAATAATAGGTACATAATAAATATTTGTTAGTTGATTGATTCTTGGCCTCTGCCCAGCACAGGACAAGATGGAAAACCTACTCTTCATGGATACTTTATCCTCATGAATTTTCATGACACTGGCTCTCCTGGTACTGTTATTCTTCCTACCTGTATAACCTTTCCTTTTCAAACTCCTTTGCCAGATCAGGATCCCTTAAATCCTCCTAATTGTAAATGTGACCCAATCTCTGCCTTAGTCCTTCTACTCTTTTTCTATACATTCTCAATGATCTCATTAACTTCCCCTGCTATTAATTTTTTCCAGTCATGTAAATCCCAAATTTTTTATATCTAGCCCTGAACTCCTATCTACACATCACCAATAGTTGAACATTTTTATCTAGATGTCCCAAAGGCATTTCAAACTCAACAAGTCCAAAAGAGAACTCATCCTCAATTCTTCAACCTAAAACCATTTATTTCCATAATTTCCTGTTTCTGTTCAGGGCCCATCTTTCTAGGTACCCTGGGTTACAATCCTGGAATAAATCTCTATTCTTCTCTCTATCTTCCCTTTCCCAACCAGTTAACTGCCAAATATTGCCACTTCTATATCCAGAACATGTATCACATCTCATACTCACTCACATAGCCACCACCCTAACTCATCTCCTCTCAATTGTATTATTACAAAAGCCTCTTAATCAGAAGTCCCGTCTCTTCTTCCTCTAAACTATCCTCTAAAAAAATCTATAAATACTATCTTCCTAAAGCACATAGATAACCATGTCAATTGTCCAATCAAGACTTGAAGACAAAATAATAATTTTTCACCTTGATATTTAGAGTCATGCTCATTTTGAATCCAGCCTCCCTCTTCAGATTTATTTCACTTTACTATCAGGTATATACTCTATATTCCAGCCAAACTAGCCCCCTAAACTCAGAATTCTATCCCCATCTATGTTCCTCTGCTCAGGCCATCCTCCATGCTCCAAATGGCCTACCTCATCTCTGCTTCTTAGAATCTCAAGCTTCCTTTGTGGCTCAGCTAGTGGGTCACCACTTGTAGGAAGACTAGCTTCTAAAACTCTGTCCCTTCTCAACTTACCTTGAATTTACTTATCTGTGTACATATTTTACCTCTTTCTCTCCAATAGAACATAAGCTCCCTATGATTGATAACAGTTTTGCATTTTTTATTTCTACCCCCAGTGCCTTGGACAAGGCTCCATGCATACTGGGCAGAGAAAAATATTAGTTGAATGGAAGGCACTAGCTCATTTTTGAAACCCTCAAGTCCTATTTATTTATATTGGTGATAAAATCATAGTAATCATATAACAAGAATACTAATAACTACAGCAATTTAAATTCTATAGGTTACATTCCTCCAATAATTTTTAAAGGAAAGTAATGTTATTCTCATTTTACAGATGAGGAAAGTGAGGATCACAAAAGTTCAGTCACTTACCTACAATCACAGATAGAGCTAGCAAGTCACATTTGGGATTTAAATCCAGCTCTCCTTACTTCAAGTCCGCTTTTCTTTCCACTACATCAACCAACAAATATATCACTGAAATTCATCTCCTCAAAGTCTCAATCTGAGAAGTGGGAAAGAAAATACATTAAAGAAACATGCCAATGTATATGCATGGATCTTTACCTAAGGTGTCCTTACCTAACCATGTACTATCAGGTACTTACTGTTTGTAGTGATGTTTCAGGATTTGCTGTGACCCATGGTAGATCAGACTTTACTAACGTGGTATAATAATGCCCCATAAATATAGCTCACTTCCAAAACTTTGTCTTTATGAGGCACCCCAAGGAACCAGAAACATGAAGATCCCAAATCAGGAATGAAATCTTACTGATTGAGAGAGAGAGAGAGAGAGAGATGCATGTAAAATCAAAATCAACATAAAGCTTGTCACGACAAAAGGAATAGACATAGCTATTGAGTGATAAATAAAAAATTAGATCTAAGTATTTTTATATCAAAATCAAGAACATCAATGATACCTATTGTTGCAAGAAGATGATAACTATATACTCCATGTTATTATCTTTGCATGGCAGCATCTTATTTATGTTGGTTTACTTAGTATTTGGGATATATCCCCTTGAGCACCCTAGCAACAAATAGAACCTACATCATTAGAATGCCATTTGAAATCCACTGGGATGGAGAAAATTACTAACATAGAGGTATGTTGTCTGAGAAGTTCTTTAAATTCTCAGGGGCTTTCATTCATTTTTTTCTTTGTCTACATTTATGCAGGATTTTTAAAAGGTGAAAAACAAGATTGGATAGCAACATAGCCAAGCTAATAAGTATTATCTGCCTTGGAAGCTCTTAATTATTGTTCTGGGATCAATATGCAGCAATTGTGATTGTGATGATGTTCACTAGCTATGAAAATTGGTCCTCATTATCTCAACAGATCCATTCTGGTTAGGTCACAACCCATACTGATTACACATACATACAACTGAGGCTGAAAAGACCGTATATGAAACTTAGCTTAGTAGAAACTGTAGATTCTGGCACAGAGGTACTCTTTACAGTGAAGCCAATTGTCTATAGGTGAAGGCAACATTGACAATCTTTTTAAGGCTCCTGATTAAAATTTTCCCTGGGATATAAAAGCATTTATAATATATGACACAGAGATTTTCCACAGGACTTTTGACAGATGCTGTGAGAAAGCTGAGGACCAGGAGATAAGCATCCCTCACTCCCTGGTCATTCAAAGGGAAAAGAAATTCTGGAGCTTGGTGAGATGCTTTGGTCTTGTCCCCTGTGCCTTGGAAACAGAGAAGCTCGAAAGGACTTTCTTTAAAAAGACCTTCAGGTATGTTAACTAATCATGTCACAGAACACCATAGGACCAATTGGAACTTCTCTAATCAACAACTTTAGATCTCACTGTTATACAGATACACACACACACACACACACACACACATTTCTTTAGTATATTAAATAGAATTTGGTTAAATGGATGTTTTGGAGGCAGGGTCAAGTTAAGGAGGAAATCAAGAAGGAGAATCCAATAGGTGGAGACTCATGAGCCAGGCAAGTTATATGAACTATCCAAACCAGATAGGAATCCAGGAAGACACTAGGGAAATACAAAGGTCAGGAAGGTCTAGGAGATGGGAGGACAATCTGCACATTTTCAGAGAAAATAAGGTATATTCTTGGGTTATAGATCTCCAGAAATTTTTACTCTTGTTCAGTTTGTTGATGTAATGCATCTGAGGCTTAGATTGTCACCTAGTGGCTTACATAGATATAATATCCAAAAGCGATTCTCCAGATATGGCAACTTTTCTGTTATATGAAACACTGTTCTATTAACTGAGCAATTATATCACAAGCCTTTGGAATTTTTCATTTCTTACACCTGAATCATACTTCAGAACATGTTTTTCTTTCTTTCTTTCCTTTTTTTTAAGGTAATTGGGGTTAAGTGACGTGCTCAGGGTCACCTTTCTTTCTTTTTTTAAGGCAATTGGGGTTAAGTGACTTACCCAGGATCACACAACTAGTAAATGTGAAGCATCTGGTTTGAGGCCAGATTTGAACTCAGTTCCTCCTGACTCCAGAGCTGATACTCTATCTGCTGCACCACCTACCTGCCTTCAGAACGTATTTTTCATTCTTCTTACCCATGCTCATTTTTACATGGAAATAATCTAATTTTAAATTAGATGGTCTTTTTGAGTTATTTATATTTCTTTACTGCCTAGTTCTTTGTAAAAGATTTTTTAGATTTAATTTTTTCTCAATTTCATGTAAACAAAAATTTTAACTTTTTTTTCTTCTGAGTTCCACATTTCCCCCTCCCTCCTTTCCCTCCAATCTCATTGAGAATGCAAGCAATTTGTTATAGATTATACATTTGCAATCCTGCAGAACATTTCCATATTAGCCATGTTGCAAAAGAAAATGCAAACCAAAAAAAAAACTACACTTTAATTTGCATTCAGATTTTATCCGTTCTTTTTCTAGAGGTGTATAGCATTTTTTTTCATCATAAGTCCTTCAGAATTGTCTTGGATCATTGTATTGCTGAGAATAGCAAGTCATTCAAAATTGATCATTGTAGAATATTGCTATTACTGCGTACACTGTTCTCCTGGTTCTGCTCATTTCACTTTGGATCACTTCATATAAGTCTTCCCATGTTTTCCTGAAAGCATCCTGTTCTTTATTTCTTAGAGCACAATAATATAACATCTTAATTATATACCCCAGCTTGTTTAGTCATTTCTCAATTAATGGGCATCCCTTCAGTTTCCAATCTTGGCCATCATAAAAAAGTTGCTAGAAATATTTTTGTATATATAAACCCTTTTCCTTTTCCTTTGACCTTTTTGGGATACAGAGCTAGTAGTTGCATTGCTGGGTCAAAGGGTATGCACAATTTGATAGCCCCTTGGGCATAGTTCCAAATTGTTTTCCAGAATGGTTGCATCACCAATAGTTCATTATTGTCCCTATTTTTCCACATCCCCTCCAACATTTGTCATTTTTCTCTTCTATCATATTAGCCAATTGCTTTCCAGTTTTCCAAGCAATTTTTTTGTCAAATACTGGGTTTGGTCCCAAAATCTTGGATCTTTGGGTTTTTCAAAAAACTCAGTTACTATGGTTATTTACTATGATATATAGGGTACCTAATCTATTCTACTGATCCACCACTCTACTTCTTAGCCAGTACCATATTCTTTGGATGATTACCACCTAGTAATACAGTTTGAGATATGGTACTGCTAAGTTATTTTGACATTTTTTTCATTGATTCCCTTAATATTCTTGACCTTTTGTTCTTCTAGATGAATTTTGTTATTATTCTTTTCTAGTTTTAAACATTTTTGATATTTTTATAGGTATTCCACTGGATGAGTCTATTAATTTAGGTGGAATCATCATTTTTGCTATATTGCCTCAACCTATCCATGGGCAATTAATATTTCTTCACTTGTTGAGATCTAACTTAATTAGTGTGAAAAGTGTTTTGTAATTGTGTTCATATAGTTTCTAGGTTTGTCTTGGCAGGTAGACTTCAAAGTATTTTATATTGTCTGCAGTTATTTTATGGAATTTCTCTTTCTATCTCTTCCTGCTAGACTTTGTTGATAGCATATAGAAATGCCAATCATTTCTTCATAATATATGTTGACACATGAACTGTAATTATTTTACAGTGGTCTTTTTGCAATTATTTTAATAAGCTCTTTAATACAAAATGAAAAAAAAATTCTCTCTCCCAGTCTATAGAAAATCTATATTAACTCAAAGCTTTCTTGTTTTATCCACCTTGTTTGCATTTACATTCACTTAACATTGCAATATGACATCAGCTAAAAGTGAGACTAATCAGAAATTTCTGGTTTGTATATTTTTCATTATTGGGAATTGGATGAAAGAGAGGGACAGTGGCAGGTTACACAAAAAAATTTCAGAAAAATTGCAGGATCTTCTTCCTAGGAACTCTGAACTCAATTAAAGAGGATCATATTGATTTTTATTCTGTAACTTCCCAAAGTGGGACAAAAGCATGAATCTAGTTTTTCCCTTAGGTAAAATGTGAGTATGGCTGAGTTTGTGAACAGTCTGTATGAATTCAGTATTGACCAAGACTGACAACTGAGTCATGACATACATTCATCTATCTCTGCATCAGTGGAAACATTTTAGTATTAATTGGAGGGAAGATCTACAATGAGTATTTTCCCATAATTAACATATAAATGAAATATATTTACTGACCATTGGATATAACTGTTATCTCCTGGTGGGCAGCATCCCCAGTGCAATTGCTAATAAATTGTTTTGAGGGTGACCTGGGAAGAAGTTTCTATTATCTTATACTTGTTACAGTTTGAGTTCAGGGGTAGGAACATAGCTCATTCAGGTTTTTATCACAAGTTATAAAGAGAAAAAGTTGTTGAACTTTTGTCATGCAACATATGTGATTACAAAGGTTTCAGAGACAACTGAACTCAATATTTCAGTTAAAATGATTGCATTAAACTCTACTCAATATAATATTTCTGCTACTTAGGAAGTTTTCCTTTCAATATATAATAATACGGGCCTCACTTGTTCCACCATATCAGGCCAAGCCAGATCCAGTTATACTGGAAGAGCTCAAAAGGGATTTGAAAAACCAAATAAGAGAAGTAAAGGAAAAATAGGGAAAAGAAATGAGAGTGATATAAGAAAATTATGAAAAAGAGAGTCATCAGCTTGGAAAAGTAAGTACAAAAAAATTACCAAAGAAAGTAACACTTTAAAAATAGAATAGGCGAAATGGTAAAAAGAGGCACAAAAATCCACTGAAGAGAATTCCTTAAAAGGTACAATTGAAGAAATGGAAAAAGATGCACAAAAATTCAATGAAGAGAAAAACTCTTAAAAAAGTAGAACCGGCTAAATGAAAAAGGAGGTACAAAAGCTTCCTGAAGAAAATCATTCTTTAAAAATCAGAATTGGGCAAATGGAAGCTAATGACTTCATTAGACATTAAGAAATAATAAAGCAAAATAAAAATGAAAACTGGAAGAAAATATTCATTAGAATAGGCAATAAGGAAATAAAACTATTACTCTTTGTGGATGATATGATGGTATACTTAAATAATCCTAGAGAATCAACTAAAAAACAAGTTCAAATAATTAGCAGTTTTGGTGGGATTACAGGACACAAAATAAACCAATGTAAATCAACAGCATTTATATATATTACCACCAGAGTCCAACAGTAAGAGATAGAAAAAAGAATTCCATTTAAAATAACTATAGACAATATGAAATACTTGAGAGTCTGCTTGTCAAGATAAACACAAGAACTATATGAAGACAATTATAAAATACTTTTCATACAAATAAAGTCTTATCTAAATAATTGGAAAAATATTAATTGCTCATAGGCAGGTCAAACCACTATAAAAATGACAATTCTAGATAAATTAATATACTTTCTCAGTGCCATGCCAGCAAAATTACCAAAAATATTTTATAGGGTTAGAAAAATGTTTTTAATTCATCTGGATAAACAAAAGGTCAAGAATATCAAGAAAATAAATTTTTTAAAAGGTGAAAGAATATGGCCCAGCCATACCAGATCTCTAATTGTATTACAAAATGGTAATCATCAAACCAGTCTGATACTCGCTAAGAAATAGCATAATGGATCAGGGGAATATATTAGGTACACAATATACAATAGTCAAGGACCTCAAGAATATAATGTTTGATAAACCCAAAGACCCAACCCTGTGGGACAAGAAATCATCATTTGACAAAAACTGCTTGGAAAACTAGAAAGCAGCTTGGCAGAAACTAGATATAAACCTACATCTCACATGGTATACCAAGATAAGGTCAAAATGGGTACATGATTTAGACATAAAGAATGATAACATAAGCAGATTAGAAGAACATGGAATAGTTTACCTGTTAGATTTATGGATAAGGGAAGAACTTATGACAAAACAAGAGATAAAGAGCAATGTGGAATATAAAATGGATAATTTTGGTCACATATAATTAAAATGGGTTTGTAAAAACAAAACCAATGCAGCCAAGATTTAGAAAGAAAGCAGAAAATGGGGGGAAAATTCTACAGCAAGTTTCTCTGACAAAGGTCTGATTTATCAAATATAGAGAATGGAGTCAAAGTTATAAGAATACAAGTCATTCCTCAATTAATATCAACTGATATCAGAGATATTGATATCAGAGGGTATGAACAGGCAACTTTCAGAGGAACTCAAAGCTCTCTAAAGTCATATGAAAGAATGCTCTAAATCACTATTGATTAGAGAAATGCAAATTAAATCAATTCTGAAGTACCACCTCAGAGCTTTCAAATTGGTTAATATGACTGAAAGGGAAAATGACAAATGTTCAAGCAGATATTGGAAAATTGGGACACTAATGTGGAATTGTGAATTTATCTAACCATACTGGAGTACAATTTTAAATTATGCCCAAAGGGCTGTCAAATTGTGCATACCCTTTGACTTACCAATACTACTACTTGGTCTATACCCCAAAGAGATCAAAGAAAAAGGAAAAGAACCCTTGCATACAAAAATATTTCTAGTGGCTCTTTTTGTGGTGGCAAAGACTTGGAATGCCCATCAATTGGGGAATAGCTGAAGAAAATGTGTTATATCATTGTGATGGCATACTATTGTGCTCTAAGAAATGACAAAGGGGATGGATTCAGAAAAATCTGAAAAAAGTAAGTGAACTGATGCAAAGGGAAGTGAACAGAACCAGGAAAACAATGTACATAGTTAAAATAATATTTTATGATTGCCTTTGAATGACTTAGCTATTCTATTGATATTATGATTTTTATAATTTTTATTATTAATATAATTAATTGTGTTAATAGCTTTTCCTCATGTTCATTAATCCCTGCTTAACTGGAATGAATCCCTATTAGTCAAAATGCATAATCTTTGTAATATATGATTGTAATTTTTTAGCTAATATTTTATTTAGGATTTTTGCATCCATATCCATTAATGAAATTGGTCTATAATTTCTTTCTCTGTTTTTACTTTTCCTGGTTTAGATATCAGTATCATATTTGTTTCATAAAAGGAGTTTTATAGGATCTCTTCTTTGCCTATTATTCCAAATAATTTACTTAATATTGGAATTAGTTGGTCTTTAAATATTTAGTAGAATTCACTTGTAAATCCATGTGGTCCTGGTGCTTTTTTCTTAGGAAGCTCATTTAGGGTCTGTTCAATTTCTTTTTCTAATATAGGTCCATTTAAATAATCTATTTCCTCTTCTGCTAATCCAGGCAATTTGCATTTTTGTAAATATTCTTCCATTTTGCTTAAGTTGTTAAATTTGTTGGCGTATAGTTGGGCAAAATAACTCCTTATTATTGCTTTGATTTCATCTTCTTTAGTAGCATATTCACATTTCCATTTTTGATACTAGTAATTTGGTTTTCTTCTCTCTTTTTAAAATCATATTAACCAACGGTTTATCTATTTTATTGACTTTTGTGTAACACTAACTCCTAATTTTATTTATTAATTCAAGTGTTTTCTTGTACTCAATTTTATTAATTTCACATTTAATTTTTAGGATTTCCAATTGAGTGTTTAACTGGGGATTTTTAATTTGCTCTTTTTCTAGTTTGTTTTTTAATTGCATACCCAGTTCATTGGTCTGCTCTTCTTCTTTTTTATTTATATAAGCACTTAGAGATATAAATTTTTGTCTGATTACTGCTTTTGCTGTATCCCGTAGGTTTTGATATGTTGTTTCATTATTGTCACTTTCTTTAATGAAATTCCTTATTGTCTCTATTATTTGTTCTTTAACCCAAACATTCTCTAAGACTAGATTGTTTAGTTTCCACTCAGTTTTTCTATGTTTCCATGGTCCCTTATTAAATATAATTTTATTGCATTGTAGTCTGTAAATGAAGTGTTTACTATTTCTGCTTTTCTGCTTTTAACTATAAAATTTTTGTGCCCTAATATGTGGTCAGTCTTTGTAAATGTACCATGTGCTACTGAGAAAAAGGTGGATTCCTCTCTATTTCCATTCAGTTCTCTTCAGATATCTATCATATTTAGCTTATCTAAAATTCTATTCACTTCCTTAATGGCTTTCTTATTTTTTTTTTTTTGCTTAGATTTGTCTAATTCTGAGAAGGGAAGATTAAAGACCTCCATTATTATAGTATTACTTTCTATTTCCACAAGTATTTCACTTAACTATTCTTTTAAAAATTTAGATGGTATAGTATTTAATGTATATAGGTTTTAGTATTGATATTGCTTCATTATCTATGGTACTTTCTATCATAATGTATTTTACCTGCTTATCTCTTTTGATTAAATCTATTTTAGCTTTGACTTTGTCTGATACCATAATTACTACCTCTGCTTTTTTTTTTTACATTGACTGAGGCAAAATACATTCTACTTCAGCCATTTATTTTAACTCTGTGCATCTCTTTAAATGTGTTTCTTGAAAGCAGCATATCATCCACATAAATCATTTACATTTCTACATATTACTAATAAAGTCCAACAGCAAGAGATAGAAAGAGAAATTCTATTTAAAGTTACTGTAAACAGTATAAAAAAAATTTGAGCATCTACCTGCCAAAACAAACTTAAGAAATACATGAACACAATAACAAAACACTTTTCACACAAATAAAGTTAGATATAAATAATTGGGAAAATATCAGTTGCTCCTGGGTAAGCCAAGCTAATATAATAAAAATGATAATTCTACCTAAATTAATTTATTTGTTCAGTGCCATATCAATCAAATTCCCTAAAATTATTTTATAGAGCTAGAAAAAACAATAACAAAATTCATCTGAAAGAACAAAAGGTCCAGAATATCAAGAGAACTAATGGAAAGAAATGCAAGAGAAGGTGACCTAGCTATACCAGATCTTAAATTGTATTATAAAGCAGCGATCATCAAACTACTTGATACTGGCTAAGAAATAGAGTGGTGGATCAGTGGAATAGGTTATGTATTCAAGATACAGCAGTCAATGACTATAGTATTCTACTATTTGATAAATCCAAAGACTCTAGCTTCTGGTATAAGAATTCACTATTTAACAAAAACTGCTAGGAAAACTGGAAAATAGTATGGCAGGAACTAGGCAATTAGGTTGGTCTAGGCATAGACCAACATCTTACACCCTCTACCAAGATAAAGTCAAAATGAGTGCATGATTTAGATATAAAGGCTGATACTATAAGCAAAGTAGGAGAGCAAAGAATAGTTTACTTGTCAAATCTATGGAGAAGGGAAGAATTTATGACCAAACAAGAGATAGAGAACATTATAAAGTGCAAGATAGATGACTTTGATTGCATTAAATTAAAAGGTTTTTGCCCAAAAAAAACCAATGCAACCAAGATTAGAAGGAAAGGAGAAAGCTGAGAAACAATTTTTACAGCCAGTGTCTCTGATAAAGGCCTCATTTCTAAAATACATACAGAACTGAGATGAATTTGTAAGAATACAAGTCATTCTCCAATTGATAAATGGTCAATGTAGGCACATTTCAGAGGAAGAAATTAAAGCTATCTATAGTCATATAAAAATGCTCTAAATTACTATTGATTAGAGAAATGCACATCAAAAGAATTCTGAGGTACCACATCACACCTACCAGATTGGCTAATATGACAAAACAGGATAATGATAAATGCTGGAGAAGATGTGGGAAAATTGGAACACTAATGCATTGTTGGTGGAGTTGTGAACCAATCCAACCTCTCTGGAGAGGAATTTAGAACTATGCCAAAAGGGCTATAAATGATTCATACCCTTTGACCCAACAATACCACTTCTAGGTCTAATGCCCAAAAAGAGCATAAAAATGGGGAAAGAACCTACATGTGCAAAAGTATTTATAGCAGCTCTTTTTGTGGTGGCAAAGAATTGGAAATTGAAGGGATGCCCATCAATTGGGGAATGACTGAACAAGTTGTGGTATATGAATGTAATGGAATACTATTATACTATAAGAAATGATAGGCAGACTGACTTCAGAAAACCTGGAAAGACTTATATGAACTGATGTGGAATGAAATGAGCAGAACCAGGAGAACATTGTAAGTAACAACAGCCACATTGTGCAATGACTGACTTTGATAGACTTACCTCTTCTCAGCAATGCAAGGATCTAAGACAACTCCAAAAGAGTCATGATAGAAAATGCTATCCACATCCAGAGAAAGAACTACAGAGTCTGAGTGCAGGAGGAAGCATACTATTTTCTCTCCATTTCTTTTGTTGTTTTGTTTTATTTCTTCTTTCTCATGGTTCCTCCCATTAGTTCTAATTTTTCTATATATCTTGACAAATGTGAAAGTATGCTTAATATGAATATATAAGTAGAGTCTATATCAGATTGCATGCCATTTTGAGGATGGGGGAGGAGAAAGAGAGGGAGAAAATTTAAAACTCAAAATTTCATGAAAGTGAATGTTGAAAACTAAAAATAAATAAATATTTTTTTTGAAAGTAAGCAGCATATCATCAGATTCTGATTTTTAATCCATTTTACTATCCATTTCTGTTTTATGAGTGAATTCAACTTATTGACATTCAAAGTTATAATTACTATTTGTGTATTTCCCTCCTTTCTGTTTTTTCCTCACTCTTGTCCTTCTCAGTCTCTTTTTTTACCTTTTCCCTCCTCTAGTTTACTTCTAACTACTACCTTGTTATTCCACACCCTTTTCAAGAATCTCTCCCTTATCTTCTCACCTAAGGCCCTTTTCTTTGTTCTACCCACTCTTCTAAGGGTGTCTCCATTTTCTTCTCCACCCCCACCCTCCTAAATCTTAGTTTATACAACCTTCTAACTCCCCCTTATCTTGTTCCTCACCCTCTTATTTCTTTATAAATTTAAACTTTTAAACCTCTAGATGTGTATTGTTCCCTCTTTAAGACAGATTTGATGAGAGTAGGGTTCCAACACTACCAGCCCTTCACCCCCATCTGATTCCTTTGTATCAGTTCTTCCTCTTGCACCTCATTTGTATGTGATAATTGCTCTTTTTAGTTTTTCCTACACAATTTTGCTTTTTTAGAATCATCACATCATACTCAGCTCATTCCTAGTCTTTCTTTCAAACAAGCCAATTACTAATGACAGAACATGGTTTACATTTCCACTTCCACTTATAAAAAGCAAACAGTTTGTCCTTAGTGAGCTCCTGGGAATTGGTCTTTGATGTTTACCTTGCATTTCTCTGGATATTAGGTGTCAAATTTTCTATTAAGTTATGGTCTTTTTATGACAAAAACCTGAACGTCTGTCAATTCATTGAATGTAACTTTTTTTCATTCAAGATTATACTCAAATTTGCTGGGTAAGTTATTTTTGGCCACAACCCCAGTTCTTTTGCTCTTCAAAATGTAGTGTTCCAAGACTTGGGGTCTTTTAGTAAAGCAACTGCTAGGTCTTCTGTAATTCTAATTGTGGCTCTGTGGTATTTGAACTGTTTTTTCTTCTTATTCATAATATATTCTCCTTAACCTGGAGGTTTTGAAATTTGGCTGTGATATTCCTGTAGGTTTTCATCCTTGGATCTCTTTCAGGTGGTGATTGGTGGATTTTTTCTATTTCTACTTTTCCCTCTTGTTCTAAAACTTCAGGGCAATTTTCTTGAATTGTTTCTTGTAATATTTGTAATCAAGATTCTCTTTTGGGGGGCAGAGCCAAGATGGCAGAGTAAAAGCAGTGACTTCCTTGAGCTCTCCCCCAAACCCCTCCAAATACCTATTAAAAATAGCTCTAAACAAATTCTAAAGCAGCAGAACACACAAAAAGACAGAGTGAAGCAAATTTCCAGCCAAAGACAGCCTGGATGGTTGATCAGAAAGGTATATTGCACCAGGTTGGAGGAGGAACGCAGTTTGGCGTGGGCGCACAGGCCACAGTGAACCTGGAGCAGGCCTCAGAGGACTGAATCGCGGGCAGCTGTGGCAGTTTCCAGACTTCTCAATGCATGAAGCCCAAAACAACTTAGAAGGTCAGGAGGAAAAGTCTGTCTCTGCAGTGCTGAGAGAGAAGCACAGTAACGTTCCAGCCCCACTCCCCAAACTTGGTCTCAAGGCGGCGGCTGCCTCCTGAGCTTCTGGCCCATAGACAGAGGGGGAATCAAGTGGCTGATCAGAGGGGGATTGCAAGGATCTCTCTGCTGGTGCAAGATTCTCTTGCTTTGCCCATGCTTGGATCTGGGTCACAGTTCTGGGTGGCAGTCCTGGGGCAAGGAGGAGTGTTGGCATGGTGGAGCTTGTAGTAGCTGTGGAGAAGAAATCCTCACAGTTCCAAGACAGAAAAGAGTGCTTGTGGTCACTCATAGATCAGAGCACAGGCCAGGAAAGGAATAAACCTGCACCCTTGATCATAGCAACTTTGAAGAACTGAAAATGTACAGGTCCCTAGAAATATCTCTGAAAACAGCTGCACAAAACCCCTGAAGCTTGAGACAGTACATTCTCCATACTGGAAACAGACCCCTACCTTAACAAAGAGTTTATAACTCAAGTAATTGGCTGGGATCATGAGCAAACAGTGAAAAAAGAGTCAGACTATATTATCTTACTTTGGTGACAAAGAAGATCAAAACATACAACCAGAAGAAGACAACAAAGCCAAAGCTCCTACAACCAAAGCCTCCAAGAAAAATATGAATTGGTCCCAGGCCATGGAAGAGCTCAAAAAAGAATTTTGATAAGCAAGTAAGAGAAGTAGAGGAAAAACTAAGAGTGATGCTAAAGGAGACCCCCCAAAAAAATCCTGAAGAAAATAATACCTTAAAAAATAGCCTAACTCAAATGGCAAAAGAGGTCCAAAAAGCCAATGAGTAGAAAAATGCCCTACAAAGCAAAATTGGCCAAACAGAAAAGGAAGTCCAAAAGCTTACTGAAGAAAATACTTCCTTAAAAATTAAAATAGAGCAATTGGAAGTTAGTGACAATTTGAGAAATCAAGGCACTAATCCAAAAGAATGAAAAAATAGAAGAGAATGTGAAATATCTCACTGGAAAAACAATTGACCTGGAAAACAGATCTAGGAGAGAGAACTTAAAGACTATTTGACTGCATGAAAGTCATGACCAAAAAAAGAGCCTAGACATTATCTTTCAAGAAATTATCAGGGAAAACTGCTCTGATATTCTAGAGTCAGAAGGCAAAATAGAAATTGAAAGAATCCACTGATCACCTCCTGACAGGGATCCCAAAAGGAAAACTCCTAGGAATATTGTAACCAAATTCCAGAATTCCCAGGTCAAGGATAAAATATTGCAGGCAGCAAGAAGGAAACAATTCAAGTATTGTGGAAACACAATCAGGATAACACAAGATTTAGCAGCTTCTATATTAAGGGTCCGGAGGGCATGGAGTATGATATTCCAGAGAGTAAAGGAGATAAGCCTATAACCAAGAATCACCTACCCAGGAAAACTGAGTATAATCCTTCAGGGTAAAAAATGGTCATTCAATAAAATAGGGGACTTTCAAGCATTTCTGAGGAAAAGACCAGAGCTGAATAGAAAATTTGACCTTCAAATACAAGATTCAAGTGAAACATGGAAGAGGTAAACAGGAAAGAGAAATCATAAGAGACTTATTAAGGTTGAACTGTTTACAATCCTGCATGGAAAGATGACATTTGTAACTCATGAGTCCTTTGTCAGTATTAGGGTAGTGGGAGGGAAAAATTATATGTATGTATAGATAGAGAGATAGAGGACACAGGGTGAGTTGAAGATGAAGGGGTGATATCTGGAAAATAAAATTAAGGGGTGAGAGAGGATTATACTGGGAGAAGGAGAAAGGGAGAAGTAGAATGGGGCAAATTATCTCACATTAAACAGAAAAGAAAAGACTTTAACAGTGGAGGGGAAATGGGGGAAAGTGAGAGGGAATGAGTGAATCCTATTCTCATAGGATTTGACTTAAGGAGGGAATAACATGCACAATGGGGTATGGAAATCTGTCTTACCCTACAGGAAAATAAGGGGGGAAGGGGACAAGAGAGCAGGGGGTTGATCGAAGAGGGGGAAGATTGTGGGAGGGCTTATCAAAAGCAAACACTTCTGAGGAGGGACAGGGTCAAAAGAGAGAATAGAATAAATGGGGGGTAGGATAGAATGAAGGGAAATATACTTAGTTTTTCACAACAGGACTACTATGGAAGTGTTTTGCATGACTACAGATCTATAACCTGTAGGGAGATGCTTACCTCTTCAATGAGGGTAGTTAGGGACAGAGGAAGGGAGAAAATTTGTAACCCAAAGTTTTAAAAACATATGTTAAAAATTTTTTTAAAAAGAGATTCTTTTTTTGATCATAGCTTTCAGGTAGTCCAAAATTTTTTATTTTCTCTTCTTGATCTGCTCTCCAGATCAGTTGATTTTTTTAATGAGATGTTACACATTTTCTTCTATTTTTTCATTCCTTTTATTTTGTTTCATTATTTCTTGGTATCTTAAAACATCATTTGCTTCTGCTTCCCTAGTTCTAATTTTCAAGGAGTTGTTTTCTTCCTTAAGATTCTGGATGTCTTTTTCTAGTTGGTTGACTTTCTTTTCATATTTTTCTTGGTTTTCTTGGATTGTTCTTATTTTTTTTCCTAATTTTTTCTCAACCTTTCTTATTTAATTTTTAAAGTCATTTTTAATTTCTTCCAAGAACTCTTTCGGGCAGGTGACCATTAAATGTTACTCTTTGGGGTAGGAGAGGCTTTTCTTGCTTCAGCACCCTCCTCTGAAAACAAACCCAGGTCTTCTCTATCCCCACAGTAGCTATCTATGGTTGGGTTCTTTCTCCTTTGCTCACTCATTTTTTTTTTGGCAGCTTATTATTATAATCACCTCTAGCCCCGGGGTGTGGGGGATCGTGTTTCTGGTTTCAGGTCCTTCTTACTGTTGTTTTCTGAGTTTTGTCCTGGAACCAACCTCTGCACTCCTTCCCCCCTCCCCCCAGCCACACTATGCTGGAAATGCTCTTGTTCCCTGAGGACCCTCCAGTGGTTATAACCTTCAGTTCTCCCCTCTGGCCTGGAACCAAAACCAAGAACTCAGCTCTCCTGTATGTGCCCACAGCCAGCAGCATCCCCACCCCACTACTTCGGCACTCACCAGGTATATGCTGGCTTATTCTTCCTTCAGCCACTGCCAGGCAACCATGTCTTGGCAGCACAGCTGAGACTGGCATCCCTCTGCAACAGACAGTCTTTCAATATTCCCCTGCTGAGATGTCTGAACTCCTACATTGTTTGTAAGGTGAGAATTCCTGTGGCTGAGGTTAAGGTTGCTTCCCAATCCAGCTGCCACAAAGGGTTGTTGTTGGTTGTTTCAGAGGAGATAGCCTGAGGGTGTTTACACTTTACTCTGGCCAAACCTCCATCCCTGGGGTCTTTCCTCAGGTCTTCTGCAGTTGTCCCAGGAGAACCACTGCTCTGCCCCAACTCTTGTTTATATTTGCCACTCTATGTTCGCCCTGAAGTGCTATTTTGCATTCTTTGTGGAGGAAATCTGAAGAACTTGGAATTTTCTGACCTCCTCTGCCATCTTCCCAGAATTCCCCCATGGAAATCAAGATTTTTAAAAATAAATGCAACAACTACTTTACATCTAATAGGAAAAAATGAAAGATGATTTTTAAAAATTAGGAATGTGATAATTCCATTGAATTCAGCTTTCATAAGACCAGATATGGAAGAACATATTCAGTCCTGACCTCATTTTAAATAGAAAATCTGGAGAACATCTAAAGGAGGATAATCAAGCTGGTGGTCAGTTAACAAGGATTTTGAGTGCTTACAATGTGTCAGGCATTACAATATAATTTGGTATGCTAAGAA
Organism: Vombatus ursinus; assembly: GCF_900497805.2. Lineage (NCBI taxonomy): Eukaryota > Metazoa > Chordata > Mammalia > Diprotodontia > Vombatidae > Vombatus > Vombatus ursinus. Next base: position 208,298 of record NW_020947661.1, on the reverse strand, counting down.
AAGCAAAAAAACTCCCTGTCATCCATGAGCTCACATTCTATTGAGGGAAACACCATGTAAATAACCAGGCACAAACAAATTACAGACAGAGTAGATGGAAGGTTATCTTAGAGAAGAAGCTACTCTTAGCTAGAGAGGAAAGGTTCCTTGCAGAATGTGGGATTTGAGTTGTCTTGAGGAAAGCGTAGAAAACTAAGCAGCAGAGGAAGGGGAACAAGGCATTTCAGAACTGTGAAACAGCCACTGTAAAGACATAGAAGATGGAATGTTATGTGTGGGGAAAGGCAGACAGTCCAGTATAGCTAGATTAGACACTGCATGGATGGGAGGAAAGTGTAAGACTAGAAAGGTAGGAAAAGAACAGGTTGTGGAGATTTTTATTTTTTTTATTCTTTATTGATATCTTTTCTTTTTCATGAATTAAATTTCTTCTAGTATCTCACCTCTCATGAAGAGTTAAAACATAGGGGAAAAAAATACAATTTTTCAGGTATATTATGCCACAAAAGTAGTCACTGATAAAAGGAAAGTCCCCACATACATCAAAATATTTGTAGCACCAATTTTATGGTGGCAAAAACTGGAAAGAAAGCAGACGCCCAGTGATTGAGTAATGGCTAAACAAAGTATGGCACATGAAGGTAATGGAATATTACTGTGATGTAAAAAATATGGCTAATACAGAAAAAGATTTACATGATCTGATACAGAGTGATTATAGCAGAGAGAATAAAATAACACACACATTGAGTATGAGAATGTAAATATAAAGAACAACCCCCATATATCAATAAAAAATGTGTTGCCAGATTCCAAAAAACTATCACAGACTCAAAGAAGAGCAATGAAAAGACATATCTCCCTACTCCTCTGCAGCAAAGGTAGGTCCACATTTGTGGAACATTGCAAGCATTTTCAGACCTTTCCAATCAACTTTTAAATTCACAACTTTAACCCATCAAAATAAATATATGCCTTTTCTAAAGCACATCCATCGGTATCATTTTATCCTAATAATTATATCGGTAGAATATTAATTCCTTATGGGCAAAGATAGTTTTATTTTTGTCCTTGAATCTCCAAAACTTATTGCAGTGTCTGAGACATGATATATACTTAATAAATACTATTTATATTAAGTTGAATTCATGAAAAAGAATGTTTCCTCCTCATCAGTCTTCTCAGGGCCCCCTTTACCTCATTGTTCCTAAGACTGTAGATCAGGGGGTTCAACATGGGGATCATTACAATGCAGAAAACAGACATCACTTTATTCTCATCTGTTGAGTAACTGGATTTAGGCATCACATAAATGAATGTAGTGGTCCCACAGAACAGAGTGACTGCTGTGAGGTGAGAGGTGCAAGTTGAGAAAGCTTTGACTCTGCCCTCAGCAGAGTTTATCTTCAGGACAGAGAAGAGAATGTATATGTAAGAGAACAGAATAAGTAACACTGTGATCACAATCACTAACCCAGTAGAGGCAGCAGGAAGAACATCAGCAAGATTATCTTCAGAGTAGGAAAGCTTCAAAAGTGGTGAATAATCACAGAAAAAATGATTGATCTTATTGGGTCCACAGAATGACCGATTCAATAAGCAGCCAGTGAAGATCCAAGCATTTACACAGCCACCTAGGTAGGATGTGATGAGTAAAAGAGTGTAGACCCTAGCAGACATGTTGGTGGAGTAGAGTAGGGGGTTACAGATAGCCATATACTGATCATAGGCCATCATAGCCAGCAGGAAGCACTCAGCTGTCCCAACGGTTGCTGTACAGAACATCTGGGCCACACAGCCTCCAGGAGGGATTATGGTTTTGTACACAAGGAAGTTCTTGAGCATAACAGGTGTGACAGATGAGGAATATGCAGAGTCCACAAAAGCCAAATGACTAAGGAAAAGGTACATTGGAGTGTGAAGTTGGGAGCTCTTTCTGATCAATATGATTATGCTAAGGTTACCAATTAATGTGACTGCATAGACACCTAAGAATATCACAAAGAGGATGACACGAAGGTTTGGATCATCTGTTAACCCCAAAATAATGAATTCAGTCACAGCAGTGCAGTTATTGCCAGACTTGTCTTGGAAAGAATGCCTAGTAGACAGAAGAAAAGGAGATTAAAATAGAATACAGAACTAAGATTTGGATATGTCAGGAAACATTCACTGGCCACCTCCTACATGCCCATCATACTCTTCTACTCCAATACTTTGCTCCTATGCACCATGGCAGAGTGACAATAAGCAAAACAGAGATAAAAAATTAATTTCCTCATAATTCTTCCCAATGAACCAATAGTATTGTAAGATTTGCCAATTTTGCCATTGTGAGAGTGTAAAAAAATTATGTAAAAGAGTGAAGAGGATAGTTGAATTCCTAATATGGAAACCTTTCTTAAAGACATGCTGAGACAATATCCAAATGCGCAAATGCTGTTCTGCCAACTATCCCTTCCAAAGAAACTGAGTCTGCTTTGTGATTCCTAAGTTCTCACAAGACCACACTCCACATCTGAAGGTGGTATCCACCTCATGCTAAATGAGTATAAGGAAAGTTTTGGTTTCCAAGATAGCACTTGTGCTCTAAAGTCACAAAAGAAAATGAATGAGGAATCTGAATTCTAAGACTTCTCATTTTACTTTGCTCCTAGAACTTGCCATGACTACAAAGGGCTATTATCAGGCTAGATATTGCCAGCCTGAAGAACTATGGGAAATTTCCCATGGGAACTTTGCTGTTTCCAGGTAAAACAATGGAATGCTGTAACCGTATCCTGTTTACCTATTGCTTCCTTCAATTGCAGAATAGCTGAGTAAACTCTAGTATAGGAAAGTAGTGGCAAATTATTGTGCCACAAGAAGTGGTGAATATGACTGCTTTGGAGTAATATGGGAACACTTTCATTAACTGATGCAGAACAAATTCAGTAAAACAATTAATGTGATGACCACAATAATCATGATAAGGGAAACGACTTTGAAAGACCTCAGAACTTTTACCAAAATAGTGACAAATTATGTCTTCAAAAGACCAATGAGGAAATATTACCTACCACTTCTTGGCAGAGAGGTGATGGACTTGAAAAGATTAAGATTGATCCTATACCATTTATTTATTGATCTATTTAAAATTAATTGGTTTTATCTTGTAACTGCTTTTGACCTGTAATTACCTAAGTCATGATTCCTTGTCTCTGAAATCATTTCAGAATTCAGCTGGCCTGTAATGGGTTAATTTTAGAAATTCACAGTACCTCCTAATCACTAATCTATTCTTGCCTCAGAGAATTTAGTTGTTTAGGGAATATATGGGAAAGCAAGGGAGTGGGACCTGAGCTCTCTATAGCATGAAGTTATCTGTCAAGGATGTCTAGTTTCCTGTCCAAAAGTTTGGGCCACTATCTTGCACTTGTACCCATATAATGAGCATTTCTTATTCTCATGAGAAAATAAGAATAGTTATTGCTAGACCTAATTGCCAACCTTCCAACCAATCATGTTGTTCCCTGCACCTCTACTCTGTAACCAATCACGTGGTCCTTAAGCCTATGACATCATCTACCCTATTCAGATTTTTGTTTTATATTTCCCAAAAATTTATAAAGGAGAAATATCCTCTTGCTCAGGGACTTGGACATTAATTGAGGTGATCCACTGATCAATTTACTGATAGGCAACATGCCCCTGCTAATAAATATCATCTTGCTCAGAGAGTTATCTCCATTTCAAACATGACAGACCAGAGGTACAGAATGATATAAGCATTCTATGACATGGCTGAACTGTTGATTTCTATTCCTTGACTATCACTTACAAGGGCGGCTTCCACTGTGAGTGGGGAGAGATAGCTGAGTGGATAGTGATAGACATGGCAGAGGAAAAGAGTAACAATAAAACATTTTCAGAATGCAAAAAAAAAAAACCAAAAAGGTAGTATAATTTTATTAATATATGTGTTATATTTCTTTTAAAGACCAAACTGTCTTCAAATGTTTTCATTTGCTCATCTTTGTTAAGTTCCAAATGTAAGAAATTGTCTTAAATATTACTTTTTCCTGAAATGTTCTTATTACTCCCAACTCTAAGCTCACTTTTCTTCTGAATCCAATAAGAAAGATAGAAAATATTGAGATACTATTCAGCTGAGGAAGAAACATTATATCAGTCATTTATGGGTCTATCATCCACCTCTTTCTCTATGACTGACCACAAGAAAAAATATCTTAACTAATCAAAAATTTGTAGAGTGTTGTGTGAATTTTTCAACTCCTCCTACTTCACCCTTCCCTCTCAAGAGAGGACTTGGAATCCAACTTTTCCAACAAAAGAAAGACTATCCCTATGAGATTCCCTTTCTTTTCTTTTCTACAGTTCAAAACTCTTCTGTTATCACCCCCTATTATCATTGCAACAATCTCTGAGAAAGAGATAGTCCTTCTACTATACAGGGCCAATTCCTCTAATTGTTACATTAATTCCATCTCTCTTATTTCAATGCTAAGCTTTCCCCATTGAAAAACTCCCTTTTAATTTTTAATCTTTTTATCTATGGACTTTCCCCTTTTTCCTAAAAATTGGCTCAGATCTGCCCAATCCTGTAAAATTTTCTATTTCTGGACATCTTTTCAAGTTATCATACTATACCTCCTCCCTTTTCCAATAACCTCTCAGGAAAAAATTTAATCTTGTTTAATCCACTTCCTTTCCTCCTCACATGTTAACCCATTATAGTCTTGTTTCTGATCCAATCACTCCACAGGAAATATTCTCTACAAAGTTACCAATAATTTATTAATTGGAAAATGATAATATTTTCATAATCTTAATTTAAATACCTAGGGGGTAGGGATTGTTGCAGACTTTGTATTTGTGTCATTAGCACCTAGGGAAGTATCTGAAAAATAGTTGATGCTAAATAAATACTGATTTATTGATTGATTCTTGGCCTCTACCAAGTGCATAACTCCTCATGAGTTTTCACGACACTCTGATCCTAGTACTATTGTATCTGTCTTACATTTCCTCCTCAGCCTCCTTTGCCAGATCATAATCCCTGTGCAGTCTCCTAACCTTACAAGTGCCTCTGCTTCTGTTCTAGACCATTTCCTCTTTTTTATATCTTTTAAATGAGCTCATTAGGTTCAATTACCATTAACTTCTCTATTCAGATGAATCCCAAGTCTATATATCCACCACTGAATTCCAATCCATAGACCACCAATATTTGGACATTTATATACAGACATCTCAAAGGCATTTCAAATTCAACAAGTTCAGAAGAGAATTTATATTAATGTCAACATTCAATTTAAAAAATATTTCCATAATTTTCTTTCTGTTCAGAGCCTCACTATTCTTCTACATGCCCTAGTTTGCAATGCTGGAATTAATCTCTACTCTTCTCTCTATCTTGCCTTACCCAACCAGTCAGTTGCCAAATCTTACCACTTCTACATATATCTCTATTCACTTGGACTATTGCAAAAGACTCTTAATTAAAAGTCCAGTCTCAATGTCCTCTAAACTATCTTCTAAAAACCTACAAAAATGTTCTTCCTCAAACATATGACTGATCATATCACTTGCTTACTAAATCCTTAAACAGATATCTTATTGACTTGAGGACAAATAATAATTCCTAAGCTTGATATTTATACTCCTATGCCACGTTATCCAGTAGGATAGGACAGGACACTCTGAATAGTGTGCACATCAAAATTTTAGTTGAATGGAAGACAACAATGTATTTTGAAAACCTCAGGTCTCATTCGTGTTGGTATCATAATAAAAATAATCACATAACAGAAATATTAATATCTCAATAGGAAAATTTTAATTTCACAAATTACTTTTGTCCCACAATTTTTAGAAGAATATATTGTTATGCTAATTTTACAGATGAGGTAACTAAGGGTCACAGAGGTGCAGTCACTTAAACACAATCACAATCAGAGCCAGTAAGACTCAGATGTGGGACTCAAACCCACAATTGAAGCCACTTCTCCTTGCTTCAAGTTCAGTTCTCTTTCCATTACATCAACCAACAAATATATCAGTGAAATTCCTCACTTAAAGCTTCAATTTGAGAAGTGGAGGGAAAGTAATAAATAAAATAAATCTATACACAAAAGTTTTTACCTAAGTATTCCTTACCTAACTATGTTTGATGATATTCTTACTGTTTATAGTGATGTTTCAGGATATATATCACCTATGAGAGATTAGAATTTTATTTACTAACATTCTATAACAAGGCTCAATGCATATACTTCACTTCTTAATCTTTAACATTATATGGCCCCATAAGGGACCAGAAACAAGAAGACCAAAATCAGGAATGAATCTTACTCATGGGGGGGGAGAGAGAGAGAGAGAGAGAGAGAGAGAGAGAGAGAGAGAAAGAGAGAGAGAGATGCATTAAAGCCCAATGCAAAACTGAAATCAACATAAAGTTTGACATGTCAAGAAGAATACACAGGCTTCCCTGAAATGAGCTACAAATCAGATAATCAGATCTAAGAATTTTTATACTAATACCAAGAATAGCAGTGATATCTATTGATACAACTAGTTGATTACATTAGGCTCCATTTATTATCTTTGCATAGTAGCACCATATTTATGTTGGGTTTCATAACATTTGGGAGATAACCCCTTGAGTACCTTAGCACCAAATGTAGCCACCATCACTAAAATGCCTTTTGAAATCCATTGGGATTGAGAAAATTACAAACACACCAGTGAGTTGTGTGAGAAATCCTCTAAATTCTCAGGAGGCTTCATCATTTTTATTTATGTTTGTACTGTATTTTTAAAAAGTAAAAATAAAATAAAACAAGATTGGATAGCACCATAGCCAAAGTAGTATGATCTGCCATGGAAGTTCTCAAAAATTGTTCTAAGATCAACATGTGGCAATTGTGGTTGTGACAGTGTTCACTAACTATGAAATTTGGTCCCGATCAAATTATCAGATTCATTTTGGTCAGGCCATAAGACACACTGATTACACATATACAAAATTGAAGTCGAAAGACCAACTATGAAAGTCAGCTTACTACAAATCACAGATCCTAGAACAAAGGCACTATTTATAGTGAAGACAATTATCCATGTGTAAAGGCAGTACTGACAATCTTTTCAATCCTGATAAACTTTTGCTGGAATGTAAGAACATATATAATATATGACACAAAAATTTTCCATAAGACATTTGACATGTGCTGTGAGTCAGCAGAGGGCCAGGAAATCCCATAATGCTCTCTATATCTTGCTTGGTCATAAATTATTTACTTATCCATATATCTGAGAAGAAAACTATTCCATGCCTCACTGAACTTACTCATAATATCACCATTTATGTCTTACAGGGATCTCTTTGCTAGCACTGGGGGCACGACTCTGTTGCTTTGCTAATACTTGGATCTGGGTCACAGTCTTGGGTTGCAGTCTCAGGGCAAGGAGGAGCAATAGCACAGCAAGGCTTATGGCCACACTGTAGCAGGGATCTTTGTCACAGTTCCAAGGCAGAAAAGAGTGTTTGTGGTCACTCACAGACCAGAGCTTAGGTCTTGAAAGTAGTAAACACCTCTACTTAGATCATACCACCTAGGAAAAAATGAAAACTTACAGGTCCCTAGAAGTACCTCTGAAAAGAGCAGCACAAAATCTCTGAAGCTTGGAATGGTGCTTCCTCCACCCTGGAAGGAGAGCCCTACTTTATCAAAGAGTTAAAACTCAAAAATGAGCACACAACAGAACAAACTCTGACCATAGAAAACTACTATGGTGATAAGAAAGCTCAAAACACACACTAAGAAGAAGACAACAAAGTCAAAGCTCTTACACCCAAAGCCTCCAAGGAAAATATGAATTGGTCTCAGGTCATAGAAGAGCTCAAAAAGGATTTTTAAAATCCTAAAGGGAAGTAGAGAAAAAATTGGGAAGAGAAATAAGAGTAATGAAAGAAAATCATGACAAAAGAGGCAATACCTTGGTAAAGGAGGCACAAAAAATACTGAAGAAAATAACACCTTAAAAAAAACTTAATTGACTGATTGGTAAAAGAAGTATAAAAACCCAAATGAGGAGAAAAATGCCCTGAAAAGTAGAATTGGCCAAATGGAAAAAGATTTTTAAAAATTCACTGAAGAAAAGAAAATCTTAAAAAGGAGAATGGGCCAAATGTAAAAGGGGGCACAAAAACTCACTGAAGCAAATAATTCCTTAAAAATTAGAATTAAGCAAGTAGAAGCTAGTGACTTTATGAGACATCAAGATACAATAAAACAAAACCAAAAGAAGAAAAAACAGAAGATAATGTTAAATATCTCACTGGAAAAACAACTGATCTGGAAAATAGATCCAGGAGAGATCATTTAAGAATTATTGGACTACCTGAAAGCCATGATCAAAAAGAAAAAAAAAACAAGGCACTTGGACAGTACCTTTAACAAAATTATCAAGGAAAACTGCCCTGATGTTCTAGAATCAGAGGGGAAAATCAAAATTGAAAGAATCCACTAATCACCTCCAGAAACCAATCCCAAAATGAAAACTCTCAGAAATATTATCACCAAATTCCAGAGCTCCCAGGTCAAGGAGAAAATATTGCAAGCAGACAGAAAGAAACAATTCAAGTGTCATGGAGCCACTGTCAGGAAAAGATAAGATTCAGCAGCTTCTACATTAAAGCATCAGATGGCTTGAAATGTGACATTCTGGAGAGCAAAGGAGCTAAGATTACAACCAAGAATCACCTACCTAGCAAAACTGAGTATAATCCTTAAGGGCAAAAAATGGATATTCAATGAAATAGAGAACTTTCAAGCATTCCTTATGAAAATACCAGAGCTAACTAGAAAATTTGACTTTCAAATATAAGACTCAAGAGAAGCATAAAAAGGTAAACAGGAAGGGGAAAATCATAAAAGAATTAATAAGGTTAACCAGTTCACATTCCTGCCAGTTATTTTCCCTAGTTTTCCTGAAGATAGTTCACATTCCACTTTCTGCACAAAGTGGTTCCAATTTAACAGTGGCTCTCTCTCTCTAAGATCACAATTCATCTACTCTGTCTATAATTTATATGCACCTAGTTGTTTACATGATGTCTCTAAATGGAAGGTGAGATCCTGGAAGGCAGGGATTTTTTTTGCTTTTTTTTTGTATTCCAAGTTATAGCATAGAGCTGGCACCTAGTAAGCCCTTAAAATCCTTGTTGACTGCTGAACAACTTGGTTATCCTCCTTTGGATGATTTCCAGATTTTCAATGTTTTCTTAAAATGAAGAGGTCAGAACTGAAAATATCATTCCACATCTGGTCTTATTAAGGGAGAATCCAGTTGAACTATCACCCTCCTAATTTTTAAATAATCTTTTATTTTTCCAATTGTAGATTAAAAAATTTTTTAGCATTTGTATTAATTTTTTCCTCAAATTAACTGGCAGAGGTTGGCAAGCAAACCTTTTCAGGTCTGTGAGAAAGTCAGTGTAAAGACACAGAAGATGGAGTGTCATGTGTGGAGAAAAGTAAATAGTTCAGTACAGCTAGATCTTACATTGAATGGATAGACATAAAATGTAAGACTGAAAATGTAGGAAGGAGCAAGGTTGTGGAGATTGTTATTTTTTTAATGATTATTAGTATTTTATTGTTTTTATATAATCTAAATTTTCTCTAGCATCTCTCCCACCTCATCCCTCACAAAGAGTTATCCCAAAGAAAAATGAATATTTTACAAGTATATTATGCCATAAAGGTAGTCATCAATAAAAAGAAATTTCCTGCATAGACCTAAGTATTTATAGCACCACTTTTGTGGTAACAAAGAACTGGAAACAAAGTAGATGTCCCATGATTGAGGAATGGCTAAACAAATTTTCTCATATGAACATAATGAACTCTTACTGTGCAGTAAAAAAAATGTGAATAATATAGAAGCATAGAAATTATTTACATCATCTGATATAGTGATGATAGCAGAACCAAGAAAATAACACACACAATGAATTTTGTTGTTGATCAGTCATTTCAGTCATATATGACACTTTATGAACCCATTTGGGTTTTTCTTAGAAAGATACTGGAATAATTTGACATTTCCTTCTCCAGCTCATTTTATAGATGAGGAACTGAGGCAAAGAGGGTTAAAGTTACTTGCCTTTCCAAAACCCATTACTTGGTATCTATTAATCATTACCATTATATCAAGAGAATATTAGATCCTTAAAGTAAGAGAACGTTTCATTTCTGTCCTTGCATCCATGAAAACATACATAGTGCTTGAGACACCATATGTACTTATTGTGTACATGTTGTATTGAGTTAAATTCATGAAAAAAGATGTTTCCTACCCATATATTTCTTCAGGGCCCATTTTACTTCATTGTTCCTTAGACTGTAGATCAGGGGGTTCAACATGGGGATCATTACAGCATAGAAAACAGACACCACTTTATTCTCAGCTGTTGAGTAACTGGATTTAGGCATCACATAAATGAATGTAAAGGTCCCATAGAACAGAATGACTGCTGTGAAGTGGGAGGTGCAAGTTGAGAAAGCTTTGGATCTCCCCACAGTGGACCTTATCTTCAGGACAGAGAAGAGGATATATACATAAGAGATTAGGATAATCAGCACTGTGATTATAATTATTGTCCCAGCAGAGACAGCAGGAAGAATTTCAGAAAGATCGTCTTGGGAGTTGGAAAGCTTCAGAAGTGATGAATAATCACAGAAAAAGTGATTGATCTTATTGGGTCCACAGAAGGACAGATTCAATAAACAACCAGTAGAGATCCAAGAATTTACACAACCACCCAGATAGGATGTGAAGAATAGCAGAGTACAGACCCTGGTAGACATATGGATGGAGTAGAGTAAGGGGCTACAAATGGCCACATACTGATCATAGGCTATCACAGCTAGCAAAAAGCACTCAGCTGTCCCAAAGGTGGTTGCAAAACAAAACTGGGCCACACAGCCTCCCAGAGAAATTGAAGTCTTGTCCATAAGGAAATTGATAAACATGAGAGGTGTGACAGATGAACAATAACCAATATCCACAAAAGCTAAGTGGCTCAGGAAAAGGTACATTGGAGTGTGAAGCTGGGAGCTATTTCTAATCAATATTATGATGCAAAGGTTAACAAATAAGGTGATGGTATAGACACCCAGAAATATCACAAAGAGGATGACATGAAGGGTTAGATCATCTGTTAATGCCAAAATAATGAATTCAGTCACAGCAGAGCAATTATTGCCAGACATCTGCCTTGGAAAGAGTGCCTGTTAGAAGAAAAGAATAAAGTAGAATATTAAGATTAGAATCAGGATTAAGATTTTGATGTCTCTATTGATGTATGGAAGAAACATTAATTGACCACCTCCTACGTATCCATTCTACAAAAATGAACTTCCTAAAGCACATGGCTGATCATATCACTTGCTTACTCAATCTTTAAACAAATATCTTACTAAGGTGAGGACAAAATAATAATCCCTCAACTTGATATTTATACTTCAATGTCATGTTAATCTAGTCTTGCTCTTCAGATTTATTTCACTTTATTCTCAAGCATGCCTAGACTCCAGCCTAACTTGGCTAGTGCCTGTACTCCATACCCAGAATTCTATCCCCATCTCTGTCCCTCTGCACAGGCCATCCTCCGTGCTCCAAATTCCCTAGCTCATCTCTGCTTCTTAAAAGTTCAAGTTTCCTTTGTGTCTCAGCTAGTGGTCCACCACTTACAGGAAGCCTAGTTTCTAAAACTCTATGCCACCATAATTTATCTTGTATTTACTTATCTCTGTAAACATTTCATCCCTTCCTCTCTAGTAGAATGTAAACTCCCTGACATTAAGGACTATTTTGTATTTTATTCTTTTTTATTCTTTTATTACCCAGTGGATAGGATAGGACACCCTGCATAGTGTGTACATCAAAATATTAGTTGAATGGAAGGCAACAATGCATTTTCAAAAACCTCAAGCCTCATTCATATTGGCATCACAATCACAATCAGAGCCAATAAGACTCAGATGTGGGACTCAAACTCAATTCTCTTGACTTCAAGTCCATTTCTCTTTCCATTACATCAACCAATAAATATATCAGTGAAATTTCTCACCCAAAGCTTCAATCTGAGAAGTGGAGGGAAAGTAATAAAATAAAACAAGTTTAGTCATGTGTACACAAAGATTTCTCCTAAGTTTTCCTTAACTAACTATGTTTGATTATGTACTTACTGTTTGTAGTGATGTTTCAGGGTATATGATATCACCTATGAGAGATCAGAATTTTATTTACTAACATTCTATAACAACCCTTAATGGATATACTTCATTTCTAAATCTTTAACATTATATGGTCCTATAAGGGACCAGAAACAAGAAGACCAAAATCAGGAATGAATCTTACTCATTGGGGGGGTTGGAGAGGGAGACAGGGAGAGAGAAAGAGAGAGAGAGAGAGAAAGAGAGAGAGAGAGAGAGAGAGAGAGGAAGAGAGAGATGAATGAAAGCCCTATATAAAACTGAAATCAATATAATGTTTGGTATGTCAAGAGAAATAGATAAGCTTCCCTGAAAGGAGCTACAAATCAATAATCAGATCTAAAAATTTTTATACTAAAACCAAGAACAGCAGTGGTACCTATTGATGCAGCTAGATGATTACATTAGACTCCAGTTATTATCTTTGCATAGCAGAACCATATTTATTTTGGGTTTCATAACATTTGGGAGATAACCCCTTGAGTACCTTAGCACCAAATGTAGCCACCATCATTAAAATGCCTTTTGAAATCCATTGGGATTGAGAAAATTACAAACACACCAGTGAGTTGTGTGAGAAGCTCTCTAAATTCTCAGGGAGCTTCATTACTTTTTTCTTTATTTATGTTTGTCCAGGATTTTTAAAAATTAAAAAAAAAATAAAACAAGATTGGATAGCACCATAGCCAAAGTAGTATGATCTGCCATGGAAGCTCTCAAAAATTGTTCTAAGATCAACATGTGGCAATTGTGGTTGTGGCAGTGTTCACTAACTATGAAATTTGGTCCTGATCATATCACCAGATTCATTTTGGTCAGGCCATAAGACACACTGATTACACATATACAAAATTGAAGCTGAAAGACCAACTATGAAAGTCAGCTTACTAGAAATCACAGATCCTGAAACAAAGGCACTATTTATAGTGAAGACAATTATCCATGTGTAAAGGTGGTACTGACAATTACAGATCCTGGAACAAAGGCACTATTCATAGTGAAGACTATTATCCATGTTTAAACACAGTACTGAAAATCTTTTCAAGGCTCCTGATAAATTTTTCTGGAATGTAAGAGCATGTATAATATGTGACACAAAAAATGTCCATAGGACAGTTGATATATGCCATGAGTCAGCTGAAGTCTAGGAAATCCCATAATGCTGTCTATATCTCATTTGGTTATAAATTCTTCCCTTATCTATATCTGAGAGGGAAATCATTCCATGTCCCAATTAATTTGCTTATAATATCACCATTTATGTCTATATTATGTATCCATTTTGATTTTATCTCAGTATATAGTGTGAGATATTAGTCTACATCTAGTTTCTGTCAAACTGCTTTTCAGTTTTCCCATCAGTTTTAGTCAAATAGTGCTTTCTTGTCCCAAGAGCTTGGATCTTTGAGTTTGTCAAACACTATTTAAAAGAAGTACCAAAAGCCAATGAGGAGAAGAATGCCTTGAAAAGCAGAATTGCCAAATTGGAAAAGATATTTTTAAAATTTCCTGAAGAAAAAAAATCTTAAAAATTAGAATTGAGCAAGTAAAAACTAATGACTTTATGAGACATCAAGAAACAATAAAACAAAACCAGAAGAAGGCAAAAATAGATGAAAATGTGAACTATCTTATTGGAAAAATAATTGATCAGGAAAATAGATCCACAGGTGATCATTTAAGAATTATTGAACTATCTGAAAGCCATAATAAAAAAAGAGCCTGGACAGCATCTCAAAAATATTAGGAAAACTGCTCTGATTTTCTAGAACCAGAGGGAAAAATCAAAATTGAAAGAATCCACCAATCGCCTCCTGAAACCAATCCCAAAATGAAAATTGCCAGAAATACTATCACCAAATTGCAGAGATGCCAGGTAAAGGCAAAAATATTGCAAGCAGACATAAAGAAACAATTCGGGTATCATGAAGCCACTGTCAGGATAACACAAGATTCAGCAGCTTCTACATTAAAGGATCAGAAGGATTGGAATATGATATTCTGGAGCTACAATTACAACCAAGAATCACCTTCCCAGCAAAACTGACTATAATCCTTAAGGGTGAAAAATGGATATTCAATGAAACAGAGGACTTTCAAGCATTCCTCATGAAAATACCAGAGCTGAATAGAAAATTTGAGTTTGAAATACAAGACTCAAGAGAAGCATAAAAAAGGTAAACAGGAAAAGGAAATCATAAGGAATTTAATAAGATTAAACTGTTTACATTCCTCCGTAACTTGCAACTCTTAAGAACTTTCTCATTCTTAGGGCAGTTAGGAGTATATATAGTCAGAGGACCCAGGTATGAGTTGAATATGATGGGATGCTATCCAAAATAATAAAATTAAAAGGTGAGAAAGAGGAATGCACTGGGGGAAAAAAGGGGAAAGGGAGAAGTAAAATGGAGTACATTATCTTAAATAAAATAGGCAAGAAAGAGCTTTTACAGTGGAGGAGAAGATGGGGAATGTGGCAGGGAATGTTTGAACCTTACTTTCATCAGAATTGGCTCAAATAGAGAATAATATACACACTCAATTGGGTATGGAAATCTTACCCTATAGGAAAGTAGGAGGGGAAAAGGATAAGAGTGAGGAGTGCTGATAGAAGGGAGGATGGATTGGGCAAGGTGGTAGTCAGAAGTAAAACACTTTTGAGGAGGGACAGGGTTAAAGGAGAGAGAGAATAGAAAAAACAGGAGGGAAATGGGACAGAGGGAAATACAGTTAGCAATCATAACTGTGAAAAAAAATTTTGAAGCGAGTTTCTCTAATAAAGGCTTAATTTCTGAAATATATAGAGAAATTAGTCAAATTTATAAATATAAAAGAGCCTTTCTCCAATTGATAAATAATAAAAACATATGAATAGTTTTCATATAAAGTGATTAAAACTATCTATAGCCATATTAAAAATGCTCTAAACCACTATTGATTGGAGAAATGCAAATTAAAATAATTATAAAATATCACCTCACACATATTAGATTGGCTAATAGAACAGAAAAGGTAAATTATAAATGTTGTAGGAGAGTTGGGAAAATTGAGACACTGATGCAGTCCTGGTGGTGTTATGAACTAATTAAACCAATATGTAGAGCAATTTGGAGCTATGCCCAAAGGACTATAAAACCAGGGGCCAGAGCCAAGATGGCAGAGTAAAAGCAGTAACTTGTTTGAGCTCTCCCTCATACCCTCCAAATACCTGTAAAAATGACTCTAAACAATTTCTATAGCAGCATAACCCACAAAAAGACAGAATGAAACAAATTTCCAACCTAAGACAACCTGAATTGTTGATAGGAAAGGTTTGTTGCACCGGACTGGGACTGGAGCATAGTTCAGCATAAGCCACATAGGAAAAGAGGAGGCCCCAGCAAACCCAAATCAGGCCTCAGGGGACTGAATCACAGCTGTGGCAGTTTCCAGACTTCTCAACCCACAAGTGTCAAAGACAACTTAGAAGGTCAGTAGGTAAGGTCTGTTGGACCTGAGTGAGAGAGGAGTGTGGTCTGGCCCCAGCCCTGGTATGCTCCCAGGGTGGTGGCAGAGGCTGATTTCAGAGCTCTTGGCCCACCGATGGTCAGGGGATCAAGTAGCTGATCAGAGAAGAATTGCAAGGACCTCTTTGCTGGCACTGAGGCAAGATTCTCTTACCTTGCCCGTGCTTGGATCTGGGTCACAGTCCTGAGTGGCATTCCTGGGGCAAGCAGGAGCACTGGCATGGCAGAGCTTGTGGCGGTGGTGGAGAGAATCCTGCTCACAGTTCCAAGGCAGAAAAGAGTGTTTGTGGTCACTCATAGACCAGAGCCAGGCCAAGAAAGGAGTAAATATGTCTCCTTTGATCATACCACCTTGGAAGAACTGAAAATTTACAGGTCCTCAAAAGTATCTCTGAAAACAGCTGCACAATACTCCTGAAGTTTGGGATAGTACACCCTCTATACTAGAAGCAGAGCCCTGCCTTAACAAAGAGTTAAAAAGTCAAGTAATTGACTGGGACCATGAGCAAACAGCAGAAAAAACTCAGGCTATAGAATCTTATTTTGATGACAAAGAAGATCAAAACACACAACCAGAAGAAGACAACAAAGCCACACCCAAAGACTCCAAGAAAAAATATGAAGTGATCTCAGGCCATGGGAGAGCTCAAAAAGGATTTTGAAAAGCAGGTAAGAGAAGTAGAGGAAAAACTGGGAAGAAAAATGAGAATGATGCAAGAAAATCATGAAAAATGAGTCCACAGCTTGCTAAAGAAGACCCAAAAAATACTGAAGAAAATAACACCTTAAAAAATATACTAACCCAAATAGCAAAAAAAATGTCCAAAAAGTCAATGAGCAGAAGAATGTCTTAAAAAGCAGAACTGGCCAAATGGAAAAGGAGGTCCAAAAACTCATTGAGGAAAATAATTCCTTAAAAATTAGAATGGAGCAAATGGAAACTAATGACTCTATGAGAAATCAAGAAATTATAAAACAAAACCAAATAGAAAACAATGTGAAATATCTCATTGAAAAAACAACTGACCTAGAAAATAGATCAGAAGAGATCATTTAAAAATTATTGGACTAACTAAAAGCCATGATCAAAAAAATAGCCTAAACATCATCTTTCAGGAAATTAGCAAGAAAAACTTCCCTGATATTGTAGAACCAGAGGGTAAAATGGAAATTGAAAGAATACACAAATCTCCTCCTGAAAGAGATCCCAAAAGGAAAACTCCTCAGAAAATTATAGCTAAATTCGAGAGTTCCCAGGTCAAGAAGAAAATATTGCAAGAAGCCAGAAAGAAACACTTCAAGTATTCTGGAAACACAATCAGGATAACCCAAGATTTACAGCTTCTACATTAAGGAACCAGAGGGCTGGGAATATGATACTTTGGAGTTCAAAGGAGCTAGAATTAAAACTAAGAATCACCTACCCAGCAAAACTGAGTATAATCCTTCAGGGAAAAAATGGAAATTCAATGAAATAGACTACTTGCAAGCATACTTGATGAAAAGACCAGAGCTGAATAGAATATTTGACTTTCCAATACAAGACTCAAGAGAAGCATGAAAAGGTAAATAAGAAAGAGAAATCATAAGAGACATACTAAAGTTGAACTTTTTACATCTTACATGGAAAGATGATATTTGTAACTCATGAAACTTTTGTCAGTATCAGAGTAGTTGGAGGGAATGTATACATACATACATATACATATATGCATATATATTTATATGTGTATAGACAGAGGGCACAGAGTGAGTTGAATATGAAGGGATGATATCTAAAAAATAAAATTAAGGGGTGAATGAGAATTGTACTGGGAGAAGGAGAAAAGGAGAGGTAGAATGGGGTAAATTATCTCACATAAAAGAGGCAAGACAAAACTTTTACAGTGGAGGGAAAGATGGAGGAGATGAGAGGGAATAAGTGAATTTTACTCTTATAAGATTTGGCTTAAGGAGGGAATAACACACACATTCAATTGGGTATGGAAATCTAGGGGACAAGAGGAAGATTGATAGAAGAGAGGGCAGATTGGGGGAGGAGGTAATCAGAAGCAATTTTGAGGAGGGACAGGGTCAAAGGAGAGAATAGAATAAACAGGGGGCCAGATAGGATGGAGGGAAATATAGGTAGTCTTTCACAACATGACTATTATGGAAGTGTTTTGCATTACTACAGAAGTAAAACCTATATTGTATTGCTTGCCTTCTCAACAAAGATGGGTGGGGAGGGAGGAAAAGAGAGAATTTGGATCTCAAAGTTTTAAAAACAAATGTCAAAAATTGTTTTTACATGCAACTGAGAAATAAGATATATGGGCAATCAGGCATAGAAATCTATCCTGTCCTACAGGAAAATAGAAGGGGAAAGGGATAAGAGAAGGGAGGGTGATAGAAGGGAGGGCAGATTGGGCAGAGGGGTATTCTCAATGCATGCCATCTGGAGGTAGGGGAGGGGAGAGTTGGGGAGAAAGATTGGAACTCAAAATCTTGTGGAAGTGAATGTTGAAAATTAAAAATTAATTTATTAATTAATTTTTTAAAACCATGCATGCCCTTTGAATAAGCAATACTACTACTCGGCCTGTATCCTAAAAGAGATTTAAAAAAATAACAGGAAGGAAAAGGGCTTACATGAACAAAAATATTTATAGCAGCTCTCTTCTGGTGGTAAAGAATTGGAAATTGGGGGGATGCTCATCAATTGAGGAGTGGCTAAACAAGTTGTGGTATATGATTGTAATGGAGTACTGTTCTGCTATAAGAAACAATGAGCCAGGGGCAGCTAGGTGGTAAATTGGAGATAAGACACAAAGATCAAGGATGACTGGGAAAGGCTTCTTGCAGAAGGTGGGATTTTAGATGAGATTTGAAGGGAGCCAGCAGAGATGAGGAGAGAGCAGCTAGGTGGTGCAGTGGATAGAGCTTCAGCCTTGGAGTCAGGAGGACCTAAGTTCAAATCCAGCCTCAGACACTTGTCACTTACTAGCTGTGTGACCCTGGGCAAGTCACTTAGCCTTAATTGCCTCACCAAAAAAAAAAAATAAATGATGAGCCAGATGCTCTCAGAAAAACCTGGAAAGACCTACATGCAAAGAGAAATAAGCAGAACCAGGAGGACATTGTACACAGTAATGGCAATGTTGCAAGATGGTCTGCTGTTAATAACTTAGATATTCTTAGTGGTACAATGCTCTAAGACAACACTGAAGGACTTATAATGGAGAACGCTATTCATCCCAAGAGAAAAAATTGATGGAGTCTGAATGCAGATCAAAACATACTTTTTTTACTTTATTTTTATTGAGGTTTTTTGGTCTATGTTTTCTTTTATAATATGACTAATATGGAAATATGCTTCACATGATTATATGATTATAACCCATATCAAATTGCTTGCCTTCCCAATGAGGGGGATGGGAAGAAAGGGAGGGAATTTAGGAGTCAAAATTTTAAAAAAATCAATTTTGAATACTGTTTTTACATGTAATTTGGGAAAAATAAAATCCTAAATAAAAAATAAAATAGAATAACTGTAGGCAATAAAAAAGAAAGAAAGTAAAATGCAAATGAAGCTTAGAGAGTTGCAGGATTCTTCGCTCAGTAATAAGGCAGACAAAATTCAGTTTTACACTAATAATAGAAATGAAAAGTGCTTTTATGATGCTCTGAAGGCTATTATGGGCCAAAAATGTATGATGCATCTCAACTATTCAGTGCTGATGTAGCCACATTGGTTAGTGATAAGAACATGGTCCTGGAGAGATGGGCTGAACACTTCCATAGTATTTTCAACAGGCCACCATCAATCAGTGCTGAAGCCACTGATCACATATCTCACATGGATGTCAATCCCCCTCCAGCCAAACTTCCAACTGAAGATGAGGTTGGGAATGCCATTAGGCTCATCTCCTGGGGCAAAGCTCTTGGTGCTGATTCTATTCCAGCTGAGATTTACAAGGCAGTTGGGTCATAAAAAAGCTGCTCATACAAAAATTGACAGAAATATTCTGGGTTATATGGCAAGAGGAGATTATCCCTCCGGAATTCAAGGATGCCTCCATTGTCCATCTCTATAAATGAAAAGGATATAGTTTGTACTATGACAATCACAGGGAGCTCATATTGATCTAATCAGCCAGTCAGACACACCGTACCTTGACCCCAACATAGTGATGTCATTTTAGTTCTCTTCAAGAACAAAGGCCAACAACCAACAATTTGAGTTCAGGAGTGGGAACATAGCCCATTCAGGCTTTTGTCACTAGTTATAAAAAGAAAAAGTTGTTGAACTTTTAGCATGCAACATATATGGTTACAAGAGGTTTCAGAGACAACTAAACTCAATATTAAAGTAAAAATTATTATAACAAACTCTACTCAATACAATGTTTCTTCTACTTAGGAAGTTTCCATTTTAGTACACAAAAATAAGTACCTCACTTGTTCCTCTATTTCAGGCCAAGCCAGCTCCAGCAATGCCTCACATTGCTGCCTGGCCATATTCTCAAGAACCACCATATCACAATATATACCTCCATCATATCCTACCCCATCTCCTCACTAACTTGCTCTGGAAACACAATCAGAACAATACTTCTCTTGCCCCTTAACAGTTTGTCAATTTACTCTCCAAAAGTTCCACACACCATCCCTACGTAACTCTGTTATAAAGTTTAGCTCATTTTAAGCCTATGGTATGATTTCTTGTCCCCAAAGGTCAATGTGGTTTCCTCTTCAGCTTTAGAGAATTTTTAGATGAAAAAAATTATAAATTTAAACACAATGCTCCAAGCTTCTAGTAAGGAAAATTTCTAACATTCCAAACTAGTTTCAGTGGCCTCATATCTCCACCCAAGTGATATGAATCCATGTATATATGGTCCAGTATCTGCTTCTGCCTTTGTTGTGTCTATTCTGACTTTTTATTAGATGAAGGCTAAGAAGACTTGAGACGATGTGTTTCAAAAAGAAGAACAAGATGTCAGAGGTTTGAATACAGGCGTCTAAACCAGATTCTGTAGGTAACCAATTCCAGACAACTAGCAGAGCACTAAAAAAAATCAGAAACTATCCCAGTAAGGTACTGATTTCACAGTCAAGACCCCAGCTCTCACAAGCAAGAGAGAGACCATTCATTGGCTACCCTGCATTTGGAAATGAACCTGATAGAATCAATGCTTTGCAGCCGTTGATTTCAGTTTAAGCCTGCTCTCCCAGGGACTGAGGTAGTATAGGAGAGTATGCTAATGGTCCACAGGCATATGTTTCTAACTTCTGGCTGGGCTATATCTTCTCAGTAAATATCCCTTTGTAAAGTTAATTGATGGCAATTGGTGAAATGACATTGAGGAACTAAACACTGCATCAAATAATCATATTAGTGAGATATCAATTGGCACTGGAGATTGATGTTATGGATAACATGCCAGAATAGGGACAGGGATTCAAGCTAATAGTATTGTATAAAATTACATACTACTTTGTGGTTACCCTTACTAACTTGAGGGCAGACATAGCCAGCCTTGCTTTGCGGACTTCGACTCATCAGTGTTAGTGTGAGTTGGGATAAGGATCCCAAGAGCCTATATGAACTGCACAATAATATAAAGGGTAATTATGAAGAGAAAGAGAAAGAGGGACTCACACTGTCAGATTTCAAATCATTCTATGGAGTGATTATGATTAGATAATATTATAAAATGATTATTTCCCAAATTATGTCATGTTGGGTAAAAGGCAGAAATGATAGAACAGAACAGAATAGACAGTGCAGAATTACAATCAAAGTTAAATGGTAAATTAGTAGTTAAAAAAAATGACAATTACAATGCAATGGGAAAGGTACTCATTTTTGAATAATGCATCATGTCAATGAGAAGGAATAATACAAATTTAGGCTGAATTAAGAGAAGCACAAGATCAAAAATTATGAAGGTGATGTGGCAGACCCAAGATGGCAGGGAAAAGGCAGGGACTTGCCTGAACTCTCTTCAATTACCCTCCAAACAACTTTAAAATAACTCTTCAAAATGAATTCTGGAGCGGCTAAATCAAGAAAAGGTCAAAGTGAAACAATTTTCCAGCCCAAGGCAATTTAGGGCTAGGAAAATAAGCAAACAAACAAACAAAAAAAAGACACCTGACCATAAAAAGTTACTATGGTGACAGGGAAGATTGAAACACAAACTCAGAAGAACACAAGGAAATCAATGGAGCTACATGCTAAACCTCAAAGAAAAATATGAATAAGTTTCAGGACCAAAAACAACTTCTGGAAGAGCTTTAAAAGGATTTTAAAAATCACATAAGAGAGGCAGAGGGAAAATTGGGAAAAGAAATGTGAGTGATACAAGAAAATTGGGGGGGGGGGAAGTAAATAGCTTTGCAAAGGAGGCAAAGAAAATTACAAAAGAAAATAACACTTTAACAAACAGCTAGTGGATAGAGCTCCGGCCTTGGAGTCAGGAGGATATGAGTTCAAATTTGGCCTCAGACCAAATGCTTGACAGTTACTAGCTGTCTGACCCTGGGCAAGTTACTTAACCCCAATTGCCTCACCAAAAAGGAAGAAGAAGAAGAAGAACAAGAAGAAGAAGAAGAACAAGAAGAAGAAGAAAAAGAAGGAAATAGCACTTTAAAAAACAGATTAAGCAAAATGGTAAAAGAGGTACAAAAAAATCTATTGAAGAGAAGAATCCTTAAAATGCACAATTGGCCAAATGGAAAATGATGAACAAAAATTCACTGAAAATAAGAACTCCTTAAGAAATAGAATTGCCCAAATGTAAAAGGATGTACAAAAACTCACTGAAGAAAATATTTCCTTAAAAATTAGAATTGACTAAGTGGAAGCTAATGATTCAATTAGAGATCAGGGAAAAAATCAAATCAAATCAAAAGAATAAAAAAATAGAAGAATATTCAAATTGGAATAGAAAATGAGGCAAGAAAATTATCCCTCTTGGCAGATAATATGTTGGTATACTTGAGAATCCTTCAGAATCAACTAAACAACTAGTTAAAATAATCAACAACTCAAGTAAAGTTGCAGTATATAAAATAAACCTACATAAATCATCAGCATTTCTATATCTTACAAACAAAGTTAAACAGCAAGAAATAGAAAGTGAAATTCCATTTAAAATAATTGTAGACAGTATAAAATCCTTGGGAGTCTACCTGCCAAAACAGTTCCTGAAATGATATGAACACAATTACAAAACACTTTTCACACAAATTAAGTAAGATCTAAAAGAATAGGGGAAATATTTTTTTGTTCATGGGCAGGCAGAGGCAATAAAATAAAAATTACAGTTCTATTGAAATTAATTTACTTATTCATAGTCATACCAATCAAGGAATCAAAAACGATTTTATACAGATAGAAAAATAATAAGAAAAATAATACCAAAATTCCTCTGGAAGAACAGAAGGTCAAGAATACCAAGGAAATTGATGAAAAAAAAATATGTGAAGGAAGATGGCCTAGCCATACCATGTCTCAAACTGTATTACAAAGTGGAATCATCAAAAAGAATGGTGCTTCTGTGGAATAGATTAGGTAGAAAATACACAGTAGCACATCACCATAGTAACCTGGTATATCATAAACCCAAAGATCCAAACTTTTGAGACAAGAAAACATTATTTGACAAAAACTGCAAAGAAATCTAGAAAGAAGTTTGGCAGAAACTAGGTATAGACCAATATCTCACACTGTATCCAGAGATAAGGTCAAAATGGGTACATGATTCAGACATAAAAAGTGATATCATAAGCATAGTTTACCTGTCAGATCAATAGATAAGAGAGGATCTATGATCAAACATGAAACAGAGCAATATGGGATGTCAAATGGATCATTCTGACAATATTAAATTTTAAAAGTTTTGCACAAACAAAATCAATGCAGTCAAGACTAGAAGGAAAGCAGAAAACTGGGGGTAAATTTAAAGGCCTAATTTCTCAAATATATAGAAAACTGAGTCAAATTTATGAGAATAAAAGTCATTCCCCAATTAATGAATGTTCAATGATGTGAACAGGCAGGTTTCAGCAGAAGAAATCAAAGCACTTTATAGTCACATGAAAATCACTCTCGACTAGAGTAATGTAAATTAAGTCATCTCTGAGGTACTACCTCACACATATGAGGTTGGCTAATGTGACAGAAAAGAAAAATGACAAATGTTGAAGAGGATGTGGGAAAATTGGGACACTAATGCATTGTTGATCGAGTTAAGGACTGGTCTGAACATTCTGGAGAGCAATTTGAAACTATGGTCAAGGGACTTTCAAACTGTGTATATTTTTTGACCGAGCAATACCACTACTGGATCTGTACATCAAAGAGATCAAAGGAAAAGGACCTACATGTATAAAATATTTCCAATAGCTTTTTTATGGTAACAAAGAATTAGAAATTGAAAGGAAGCTCATCAATTGGGGAATGGCTGAACAAGTCGTGGTATGTGATCATGATGGCATATACTGTGCTCTAACAAATGAGGAGCAGGATGATCTCAAAAAATGAGGAGAGACTTACATGAACTGAGGCAAAGTGAAGTGAGCAGAACCAGGAGAACATTGTACACAGTAAGAATAATAGAGTATGGTAATGAACTGTGAATAACTTAGCTATTCTCAGCAATATAACAATCTAAGACAATTCAGGAAGACTTATGATGAAAAGTGCTATCCACCTCTGCAGAAAGAACTGATGGAGTCTGAGTGCATATATAACATATTTTTTTAAAAACTTTATTTGTCTTGTTGTTGTTGTTGTTGTTTTTGGGTGGGGAAGGAGATCTGTGTTTTTTTCATAAAATGACTAGTAAGGTAATATGTTTTCCATACTGCACATGTATAACCTGTATCAAATTGCTTGCATTCTCAGTGAGGGCATACAAAAGGAAGGGAAGGGAAAATTTAGAAGTAAAAAATTTTAATGCAATTGTTAAAAATTTTTATCTGCAATTGTAAAAAAATGAAAGATTATTAAAAAATTAGGAAGTTGATAATTCCACTGGATTCTGCTTTAATAAGACCAGATATGGAATATTATTTTCACTCCCGACCTCCTTATTTTAAGAAAATATTGAAAATCTGGAGATCATCCAAAGGAGGATAATCAAGTTGGTCACCAGTCAACAAGAATTTTAAGAGCTTACTATATGCCAGCTCTATGCTATAACTTGGAAAGCGAAGAAGAATAAAAGAAAACAGTTCCTGCCTTTTAAGAGGTCACTTTGTACTGGGAGAAACACCATGTAAATAACTAAGTGGATACAAATTATGGACAGAGTAGAAGAATGTAATCTTAGAGAGGAAGCTACCGTTAGCTAGAGAGGAGACACTTAAGGCAGAAAGTGGAATGTGAACTATCTTTAGGAAAACCAGGGCAACTAAGTGGAAAAGGCGGGCAAGAAAAACATTTCAGGAATGTGAGACAGCCAGTGTAAAGACATAGAAGATGGAGTGTCATATGTGGGAAATGGCAAATAATCCGGTACAGCTAGATTTTACACTGCATGGATGGGAGTAAGACATAAGACTGAAAATGTAGGAAGGAGAAAGACTGTGGAGATTTTTTTTAAATGATTTTTTATTAGTATTTTTTGTTTAAATATAACCTAAACTTCTTCTAGTATCTCTCCCTCCTTATCCCTCACAAAGAGGTATCTCAAAGAAAAAAGAATATGTTTTATGAGTGTATTATGCCACAAAGGCTGTCAGTGATAAAAAGAAACTCCTTTCATAGACCAAAGAATTTATAGCACCACTTTTCTGGTAACAAAGAGATAAAGCTAAACAAATTTTCTCATGTGAACATAATGAAATACTGCTGTGCAGTAAAAAATAAAAAATATAATTAAGACAGAAACATAGAAATTATTTACATGATCTGATACAGTGAGGATAGCAGAGCCAAGAAAATAACACACACAGTGAATTTTGTTGTTGTTCAGTCATTTCAATCATGTCTGATTCTTCATGAACCCATTTGGGTTTTTCCTTGGAAAAGATACCAGAATGATATGTCATTTCTTTCTCCAGCTCATTTTATTTTATTTTTTTGATGAAGCAATTGGGGTTAAGTGACTTGCCCAGAGTCACACAGCTAGTAAGTGTTGTGTGTCTGAGGCTGGATTTGAACTCAGGTCCTCCTGACTCCAGGGTCAGTGCTCTATCCATTGTGCAACCTAGCTGCCCAATTTACAAAGTGTTTTTTTAAGGCAATTGGGGTTAAGTGACTTGCCCAGGGTCACACAACTAGTAAGTGTCAAGTATGTGCTCTGAGATCAGATTTGAACTCAGGTACTCCTGACTTCAGGGCCAGTGCTCTATCCACTGTACCACCTAGCTGCCCCCAACTCCAGCTCATTTTACACATGAGAAACTGATGCAAACACGGTTAAGTGACGTGCCTTTCCAAAACCCATTAATTGGTATCACTTAATCATAATCATTATATCAATAGACTATTAGATCCTTGAAGGAAGGGAATGTTTCATTTGGGTACTTGCATCATTGAAATCGAATGTAATGCTAGAGACATAATATGTACTTAATAAGTACCTGTTGTGAGTTGAGTTCATAAAAAAAGATGTTCTCTACTCATCAGTTTCTTCAGTGCCGCTTTTACTTCATTGTTCCTTAGACTGTAGATCAAGGGGTTCAACATGGGAATCATTACAATGTAGAAAACAGAAACCACTTTAGTCTCATCTGTTGAGTAGTTGGATTTAGGCAACACATAAATGAATGTACTTGTCCCATAAAACAGAATGACTGCTGTGAGGTGGGAGGTGCAAGTTGAAAGAGCCTTGCATCTTCCATCAATGGAGCTTATTTTTAGGACAGAGAAGAGAATGTACACATAAGAGATTAGGATAATTAGCACTGTGAGTATAAGTATTGACCCAGCAGAGGCAGCAGGAAGAACTTCAGCAAGATCATCTTGGTAGTTGCAAAGTTTCAAAAGTGGTGAATAATCACAGAAAAAGTGATTGATCTCATTGGACCCACAGAAGGACAAATTCAATAAGCAACCAGTAGAGATCCAAGAATTTACACAACCACCCAGATAAGATGTGATGAGTAACATAGTGCAGACCCTGGTAGACATGTGGGTGGAGTAGAGTAAGGGGCTACAGATGGCCACATACCGATCATAGGCCATCACAGCCAGCAGGAAGCACTCAGCTGTCCCAAAGGTGGCAGCAAAACAAAACTGGGCCATACAGCCACCCAGAGGCATTGAGGTCTTGTCCACAAGGAAGTTAATGAGCATGATAGGTGTGACAGATGAGGAATAACCAATATCCACAAAAGCCAAGTGGCTCAGGAAGAGGTACATTGGAGTGTGAAGCTGGGAGCTATTTCTAATCAATATTATTATGCTAAGGTTACCAATTAAGGTGACAGCATAGACACCCAGAAATATCACAAAGAGGATGACACGAAGGGTTGGATCATCTGTTAACCCCAAAATAATGAATTCAGTCACAGCAGTACAGTTATTGCCAGACATCTGTCCTAGAAAGAGTGCCTGTTAGAAGAAAAGGAGAATAAAGTAGAATATTAAATTTAGAATAAGGATTAAGATTTGTATATATCTATTGATGTATTGAGGAAACATTAATTGACTGCCTCCTACATATCCATCCTACTATCTTATTCCCAAACTTTGCTGCTATACACCATGGTATTGGGCCCATTAACAAAGCAGTGATGAATAAATTGGTCTCCTCCAAAATTTTCCCTGATAACCAACATTACTCTATGATTTACCAATTTGACATTTTGAAAGCATAAAAAAGCCTGTAAAAGTAAAAAGAATAATTAGATTCCCACCATAGGATCCTTTCTTAAATATATGCAGAAACTACATCCAAACACATGATTACTATTTTGCTGAGTACCCACAATTGTTAATCTTTTCCAAAGAAAAAGAGTCTGCTTTATGATTCCAAACCTCTCAAAAGACCACTGTGCAGAACTGAAGATGTTATTCACTTCATGCTTGTTGACTATGGTTAAAGTCCTGGTTTCCACGATGACTCTTGTGCTGTAAAATCACAAGGCGTGAGTAATCTAAGTCCTCTTTTGTTATTTTGCTCATAGAACTTGCAAAGGGCTATCATTTGGTGAGATATTGTGAGCCTGAAAAAATGTGGAAAATTTACAATGGGAACCTCTGTTCTTTCTCATTTTATCCCCAGTCTCAAACCTGAAATCACATATCTCTATAATTTCTTATTTCTGTTTAGGACCTCACCATTCTTCTAGGTACCCTGGTTTGTAATCCTGGAATTAATCTGTACTCTTCTGTCTATCTTCACTTACCCAACCACTCAGTTGCCACATCTTGCAACTTCTGTATTCATAACATATATCACATCTACTCTTATGTCCACTCACACAGCCACCTTCCTAATTCAGGTTTGCATCATCTCTCACTTGGACTATTGCAAAAGACTCTTAATTAAAAGTCCAGTCTTAATGTTCTCTAAACTATTTTCTAAAAACATACAAAAATAATCTCCCTAAGGCACATGGCTGATCATATCACTTGTTTACTCAATCCTTAAACAAATATCTTACTGACTTGAGGACAAAATAATAATTCCTAAGCTTGATATTTATACTCCCATGTCATTATAATCCAGTCTTGCTCTTCAGATTTATTTCACTTTACTCCCAGGCATGTCTATATTTCAGCCCAATTGGCCTACTGTCTGTACCCCAGAGCCAAAATCCTACACCCATCTCTGTCCCTCTGCTCAAGTTATCCTCCATGCTCCAAATGCCCTAGCTTATCTCTGCTTCTTAGAAAACTCAAGCTTCCTTTGTGTCTCAGCTAGTGAGTCTCCACTTACAGGAAGCCTAGTTTCTAAAACTCTATCCCACCATAATTTATCTTGTATTTACTTATCTCTGTAAATATTTCATCCCTTCCTCTCCCATAAAATAGAAACTCTGTGACATTAAGGTCTATTTTGCATTTTATTCTTTTTATCCTCAATAGATAAGAAAGGACTGCATAGTGTGCACATCAAAATATTAGTTGAATGGAAGGCAGCAATGCACTTCTGAAAACTTTAAGCCTCATTCCTACTGGCATCATAATCAAAATAATTAAATAACAGGAGTGTTAATGACTCAATTTGACAATTTAAATTCCATAAATTGTTTCCACACACACAATTTTTAGAATATATTGTTCTGTTAATTTTACAGATGAGGTAATTAAGGATCACAGAGATCACAGAACAGTCACATAGTCACAATCACAGTCAGAGAGAGTAAGACTCAACTGTGGGACTCAAACCCAGTTGTCCTGACTTCAAGTCCAATTCTCTTTCCATTACATCAACCAGCAAATATATCAGTGAAATTCCTCACCCAAAGTCTCACTTTGAGAAGTAAGGGAAAAGTAACAAAACAAATGTACTTATTTACACACAAAGATTTCTACTTAAGTTTTCCTTACCTAACCATATTTCTTCATGTACTTACTGTCTGTAGTGATGTTTCAGGGTATATGCTATCATCCATGAGAGATCAGAATTTTATTCACTAACATGTTGTAATAATGATCAATGTGTATACCTCACCTCTAAATCTTTAACATCATAAGGCCCTGTAAGAGACCATAAACAACAAGAACAAAATCAGGAATGAATCTCACTCATTATGGGAGAAACAGATTGAGAGAGAGAGAGAGAGAGAGGGAGGGAGAGAGAGAGAGATATGCATTAAAGCCCTATATAAAACTGAAATCAATATAATGTTTGGCATGTCAAGAGGAATAGATAAGCTTCCCTGAAAGGAGCTACAAATCAATAATCAGATCTAAGAATTTTTATACTAACACCAAGAACAGCAATGGTAAACATTGATGCAACTAGATGATTAGGTTAGGCTCCAGTTATTACCTTTGCATAGCAGCACCATATTTATGTTGGATTTCATAACATTTGGGAGATAATCCCTTGAGTATCTTAGCACCAAATGTAGCCACCATCATTAAAATGCCTTCTGAAATCCTTTAGGATAGAGAAAATTATAAACACACCAATGAGTTGTGCAAGAAGTTCTCTAAATTCTCAGCAGGCTTCATTAATATTTCTTTATCTATGTATATCCAGGATTTTTAAAAAGTAAAAAAAAAAAAGATTGAATAACAGCATAGCCAAACTAGTATGATCTGCCATGAAAGCTCTCAAACATTGTTCTGGGATCAACATGTGGTGATTGTGGTTGTGACAATGCTCACTAACTATGAAACTTAATCCTCATCACATCAGCAGATTCATTTTGGTCAGGCCATAACACACACTGATTACACATATACAAAACCGATGTTGAAAGACCAACTATGAAACTCAATTTTGTAGAAGCCACAGATCCTAGAACAAAGGTGCTATTCTTGGTGAGGACAATTATCAATGTGTAAAGGCAATATTGACAAGCTTTTCAAGGTTCTTGATAAAATTTTGCTGGAATATAAGAGCATTTATATGACACAAATTTTTCCATAGGACAGTTGACATATGCTGTGAGTCAGCTGACGGCCAGAAAGTCCCATAATGCTCTCTATATCTTGTTTGCTTATACATTCTTCCCTTATCCATATATCTGAAAAGGAATCTATTCCATGCATTACTTAATTTGCTCATGATATCACTGTTTATGTCTAAATTGTGTACCCATTTTGACAAACTACTTTTCCAAACTACTTTTCACTTTTTTTTTTGGCTAAACTACTTTTCACTTTTCCCATCAATTTTAGTCACATAGTGATTTCTTGTCCCAAAATTCTGGATCTTTGGGTTTACCAAACACTAGATTACTATGGTTGCTACTGTGTATTGTTCACCTAATCTATTCGACTGATCCATCACTTTATTTCTTAGACAGTACCAGATTGTTTGGATAATTACCCCCTTTGTAATACAGTTTGAAACATGGTACTGTTAAGCCACTTGTCACATTTTTTCATTGATTCCCTAGATATTTTTGACCTTTTGTTCTCCCAAATGAATTTTATTTTTTTCTAGTTCTATAAAATAATTTTTTTAGTAATTTTATTTGTATGGAACTAAATAAATACATGAATTTTGGTTCAATTGTAATTTTTGCTATATTGGCTCAGGCTATTCATGAGCAATTAATATTTCTCTATTTATTTAGATCTTACTTAATTTGTATAAAAAGTGTTTTGTGATTGGGTTCACAGAGTTCCAGAGTTTGTCTTGCCTGGTAGACTTCCAAGTATTTCATATCATCTGCTATTCTTTATCATGGATTTTCTCTTTCAATCTCTTCCTGCTGGACTTTGTTTGCAATATATAGAAATCTGATTATTTCTTTCTAGATGATGTTGACTCCTAAGCTACAATTATTTTCATGGTGGTCATTTTACAGTTTATTTTTAAAAGCTCTACAATATAAAATGAAAAAATGTCTCCTGAAATGTTTCTTATTACCTTTGGCATAATATCTGTTACACCAACTCCCTTCTTTGCCTCTCCAAAAACAACTTCAGAACCACATTTGGCCGTAACATCCTCTTGTATTCTGGTTTGATTTATAGCAAAAGTGCAAGATATGATTCACCTGCTCCAGGATTATGTCCACCTGTTGATTCCTGGACAAAGATCCAATTACATTTAGAGTAATAATAATTAAGTAACTATTCATACGTCAGCCTGGTCTGTCTTTATTGTTCCAGAACTATGTCAGCTACATCTTCTCTTCATTGTTCTAAGGTTCCCCAAGGGTTATGGGTGTTTTAATGTAATTCTGTGGGCTTAAGTCCCCATTGCTATGTGTTCCTCTACTGTTAGCTGACAGTAATTACTACCTCAGTTCCATTTGACCAATTAATATCAATGAGATTTTGTGAAAAGAATTTTTACTTGAAAGATTTAGCAATCACAGAAGAACCAATATTCTCTACTCCCCAATCCCTGGAGGAAGCACACACTCTCCTTTATTCCACATTGGTCCATAGGGAGAGTAGGCTATGGCTTAACACAATTCCTACATAAGTCTTCCCTACCATGTTCACAGTCAAATGTGATATAGCAGCTGGATGAGACTGAGACTGAACCAGAAATGAAAAGGGAAATTCCATTTAAAATAACTGCAGACAGTGTAAAATACTTGGAAGTCTAACTGCCAAGACAGGCCCAGAAATTATATGAACACAATTGCAAAACACTTTTCTCACAGCTAAAGTCAGATCTAAACAATTGGAAAAAATTTTATTGCTCATGGACAGGCTGAAACAATAGAATAAAATTGTAATTCTACCTAAATTAATTTATTTATTCTGTGCCATACCAATCAAGCTATCAAAAATTATTTCATAGGGCTAGAAAAAACAACAAAATTCATTTGGAAGAACAAAAGGTCAAAAATACCAAAGGAATCAGTGAAAAAAAATGTTCAATAAAGTGGCCTAGCTACAACAGGTGTGAAACTGTATTACAAAGCAATAATCATAAAAATAATTTGCTGCTGGCTAAGAAATAGAGTAATGAATCAGTGGCATAGATTAAGTACACAATCTAAAATAGTAAATGACTACAGTAATCTTGTGTTTGAGAAACTCTGAGATCCATGTTTTGGGGACAAGAACTTGATATTTAACAAAATAAGCTGGGAAAATGGGAAAGCAATTTGGCAGAAACTAGTTATAGACCAACATTTCACATCATCTACTGAGATAACATAAAAATGGGCACATGATTTAGACATAAAAGGTGATATTACAAGCAAATTAATGGAGCATGGAATAGTTTACTGGTCAAATCTCTGGGTAAGGGAAGATTTATGATCAAATGAGAGAGAGAGAGAGAGAGAGAGAGCACAATGCATGTAAAATAGATAGTTCTGATTACATTAAATTAAAAGATTTTTACACAAACAAAACCAATGCAGTCAAGATTAGAAGGACAGCAGAAAACTGAGGTGGGGGAAGGAATTTTTATAGCTAGTGTCTCTTTTAAAGGCCTCATTTCTCAAATATATGGAGAACTGAAACAAATTTATAAGAATGCAAGTCATTACTCAATTGATGCATCTTCAACGGATATGAACAAGAAGTTTTCAGAAGAAGAAATCAAAGCTATCACCATATGAAAATCACTTGATCAGAGAAATGCAAATAAAAACAACTCTGATGAATAAAAACCTCACAACTATCAGATTGGCTCATATGACAGAAAAGGAAAATGATAAATGTTGGAGGGTATGTGGGAAAATTGGACAATAAAGCACTGGTGGTGGAGTTGTGCATTGATCCAACCATTCTAGATAGCAACTTGGCACTGTGGCCAAAAGGCTTTCCAACTGTGCATACTCTTTGACCCAGATATCCAACTACTAAGTCTGTACCCCAAAGAGATCAAGGAAAAAGGACAATTACAAAATATGTACAAAGAAATTTACAGCAGTTTTTTGTGGTGGAAAAAATGGGAAATTGAAGGGATGCCCATCAATTAGGGAATGGCTGAACAAGTTATGGTATATGATGTTATGGAATACTATTGTGCTCTAAGAAATGAGTAGCAGGATGGTCTCAAAAAATATGTAAAGACTTACATGAACTTATGCTGAGTGAAGTAAGCAGAACCAGGAGAACATTGTACACAGTAAGAAATAGAGCGTACGATGATGAACTGTGAATAATTTAGCTATCCTAAGACCATTCAGAAAGCCCTATGATGAAAAAAAAGCTATCCAGCTCCAGAGAAAGAACTTAAAGAGTCTGAGTGCAGATCAAAACATACTTTTTTTAACTTTATTTTTCTTGGAGGCTTTTTTTGTGAGTGGGTCTGTATTTTCTTTTACAACATGACTAATATGGCAATGTTTTGCATGACTTTACATGTATAACCTATAACAAATTGCTTGCACTCTCAATGAGGGCACAGAAGAGGAAGGGAGAGAATTTGGGAATCAAAATTTTAAAAAAGGAAAGTTTAAAAGATTTTAGCTGTAATTGGAAAAAATAAAAGTATATTTTTAAAAATTAGGAAGTTGATAATTCCACTGGATTTTGCCTTAATAATACCAGATATGGAATGCTATTTTCAGTCCTGACCTCCTCATTTTAAGAAAATACTGAAAATCTGGAGAGTATCCAAAGGAGGATAACCAAGTTGGTCATCCATCAATAAAGATTTTAAGGGCTTACTATAAGACAGGGTCTGGGCTATAACTTGTAATACAATGCAAAGCAAAGTCTCTGCCTTCTAAGAGGTCACATTGTATTGAGAGAGATACCATGTAAATAACTAGGTGCATACAAATTACAGACAGAGGAGATGAATGGTAATCTTGGAGAGGAAGCTACCATCAGCTAGAGAGGAAACACTTCTTGGAGAAAGTGGAATGTGAACTATCTTCAGGAAAACCAGGGAAACAGAGTGGCAGAGGTGGGCAAGCAAAACATTTCAGGCACCTGAGACAGCCAGCGTAAAGGCACAGTGTCAAGACACATGTATGGGAAAAGGCAAATAGTCCAGTGCAGCTAGACTTCACACCACAGGGATGGGAGTAAGTGTAAGACTGAAAAAGTAAGAATGAGCAAGATTTTTATTTTTTAATGATTCTTTATTGATATCTTTTGTCTGAACATAACCTAAATTTCTTTTAGTATCTCTCCCTCCTCACCCCTCACAAACAGCTATCTCAAAGGAAAAAGAATACATTTTATAGGTGTATTGGGCCACAAAGGTGGTCATTGACAAAAGGAAATTCCTTATATTCACCAAAATATTTATAACACCACTTTTGGGGTAACAAAGAACTGGAAACAAAGCAGATACCCCATGACTGAGGAAAGGCTAAACAAATTGTGTCATATGAACGTAATGGAACATTGCCATGCTTTAAAAAAACAAACGTGGGTATTACAGAAACAAAGAAAATATTTACATGATGTGATACAGAGTGATCATTCTCATAACCAAGAAAACAACACACATAACAATGAATTTTGTTATTGTTCATTCATTCCAGTCATGTCTCCCTCTTCATCAACCTATTTGGGGTTTTCTTTGGAAAGATACTGTAGTGATTTGCCATTTTCTTCTCCAGCTCATTTTACAGGTGAGCAAAATCAGGCAAATGGGGTTAAGTGACTTGCCCAGGGTCACACAGCTAATGAGCATCTGAGGTCAAATTTGAACTCAGGAAGATGAGTCTTCTTTATTCCATGCTGAGTACTCTATCCACTGTACCACAAGCTTCCCACACAATGAATAAATATAATAATGTAAAAGAAAGAACAACCACCACACATAAGTAGAAAATGAATCTTATAGGAGTCCAAAAAAATCAATCACAGACCCACAGAAGAGTTATGAGAAGACTTCTCTTCTGACTTTTTGCAGAGGTGGGAGGACCATGTTTGTGGAACATTGCATGCATTTTCATATCTTTGCAATCAACATTTAAATTCCCAAATTTAACTTATCAAAATGAAAATTTTTTGTGGTTGAATCATTTCAGTTCTTTGTCTGTTCATGACCATATTTGGGGTTTTCTTGGAAAAGATATTGGAATAGTTTTCCATTTCCTTCTCCATCTCATTTTAAAGATGAGGACCAGAGACAAACAGTGTTAAGTGACTTGCCTTTCCAAAACTCATGTATTGTTATCGCTTAATCTTAACCATTATAGCAATAGCACGTTAAATCCTTAAAGGAAGAGAGCATTTCATTTTTGTAGTTGCATCTCCAAAACCAAACAATGTAATATGTACTTATTAAATACTTGTGTTATTGAGTTGAATCATGAAAAAAGAGGTTTCCAATTCATCAGTTTCCTCAGTGCCTCTTTTACTTCATTGTTCCTTAGACTGTAGATCAGGGGGTTCAACATGGGAATCATAGTAGTGTAGAAAACAGACACTACTTTATTCTCATCTGTTGAGTAACTGGACTTAGGCATCACATAAATGAATGTAGTGGTCCCATAGAACAGGGTGACTGCTGTGAGGTGGGAAGTGCAAGTTGAAAGAGCTTTGGATCTCCCATCAATGGAGCTTATTTTTAGGACAGAAAAGAGGATGTATACATAAGAGATTAGGATAATTAACATTGTGATCATAATTATTGACCCAGCAGAGGCAGCAGGAAGAATTTCAGCAAGATCATTTTCGGAGTAGGAAAGTTTCAAAAGTGGTGAATAATCACAGAAGAAATGATTGATTTTGTTGGGTCCACAGAAGGACAAATTCAATAAGAAACCAGTGAAAATCCAAGAATTAACACAACCACCCAGGTATGATGTGATGAGTAACAGAGTGCAGACCCTAGGAGACATGTTGGTGGAGTAGAGTAGGGGGTTACAGATGGCCATATACCGATCATAGGCCATCATAGCCAGCAAGAGACACTCAGTGGCCCCAAAAATGGCTACAAAACAAAATTGGGCCACACAGTCTCCTAGAGGGATTGTGGTCTTACCTGTAAGGAAGTTGATGAGCATGATAGGTGTGACAGATGAGGAATATCCAATATCCACAAAAGCCAAGTGGCTGAGGAAAAGGTACATTGGAGTATGAAGCTGGGAGCTGTTTCTGATCAATATGATTATACTAAGGTTACCAATTAAGGTGACAGCATAGACACCCAGAAATATCACAAAGAGGATGACACAAAGGGTTTGGTCATCTGTTAATCCCAAAATAATGAATTCAGTCACAGCAGTGCAGTTTTCAGACATATGTCTTTGAAAGGGTACCTATTAGAAGGAAAAGAGATTAAAATAGAATGCAGGATTAAGCTTTGGATATGTCTATTGACGCATTCAGGAAACATTCACTGACCACCTCCTACATATCCATTCTACTTTCTTACTCGCATACTTTGCTTCTAGGCACCTTGATAGGCTGCCCATAACCAAAGTGGAGATAAATAATTTTGTTGCCTCCGAATTTTTCCCCACGGACCAAAAAGACTGTATGGTTTACCAATTTTGTCTTTATGACAATGTGAAAAGATCCTTACCAATAAAAATATGCTTTAATCCCTTCCATAGGAACCTTCCTTAAATATATGCAGGGATTATATCTATATGGGTAAATGCTATTTGGCCAAGTAGTCACCCTTCCAAAGAAACACAGTCTACTTTATCATCCCTCATCTCTCACAGGGCCACTTTCCACATCATGCTAATTGCTTATGAGGAAAGTCCTTGTTTTCAAATGACCCTTTTGCTCCAAAATCACAAAAGAGGATTAATGGGGAATCTGAATTCTAAGTCATCTTATGTTATTTTGCTCTCAGTAATTGGCATTACTGAAAATGCAAGCCTGAAAGAATGTGGGAAATTTCCCATGGGAAATTTCTATTTCTAGGTAAAATAATGGAAAACACTTGCTGAACCTTCTGTAACCATATCGTATTTACATATTGATTCTGTCATTTGGAGAGAAGCTGAGCAAATTTTGGTATAGGAATGTAGTAAAAATGTGTTATGCCTTAAGAAGACATGAATATGATTACTCTGGAATAATGTGGAAACACTTTTATCAACTTATGCAGAGGAAACCCAGTAGAATTAGACAAAATATTTATGTGACAACCACAGTAGTCATGAGAAGGGAAACAGCTTTGAAAGATCTCCAAACTTGAACCAAAAGAGTGATGAATCATGTCTTCATATAACTGATGAGGAAATAACCACCACTTCTTATCAGGGAGGTACAGAATGAGACACAATTTCAGACATGTCCTATTTCTTGATCTGTGTTCTTTGAGTGTTTACTTATCTCTCACAAGGGAAGCTTCCCACTGTGTGGGGAACAGGGAAGTAGCTAAGTGGGTAGTGACAGGCATGGGAAGATAAAAAGAACAACAACAAAACATTTTCAAAATGTAGAAAAATCAACAGCAGAACCACAACTTTACATGTAGATCCATCACATTTCTTTTAAAGGTCAAAATGTCTTGAAATATTCGCATCTGTTGGTGCTTGGTAAGATCCAAATAAAAGAAATTATCTTAAATATTACTTTTTCCTGGGATGTTCTTATTACTCTCAACTCTAAACTCATTTTCCTTCTTTTCTAAGTCCATTAGGAAAGGATATAAAATATCAAGATACTATTCAGCTCAGAAAGTACCTGACTATAATGCTCATTTAAGAGTCAATACCCTAGCTCTTCGTGACCACAAGAAAAAAGAATACTTTAACTAAAAAAATTGTAGAGCATTGAGTGAATTTTTCAACCCCTCCTACCTCACTCTTCCCTCTCAAGAGAGGACTTTGCATACCACTTTTCTGACAAAAGAAAGACTGTCCCTGTGGGCTCCCTTATCTTTTCTCTTCTAAAGTTCAAAACTCCTTGATATCATCCCGTATTGTCTTTGCAATAGTCCCTGAAAAAGACCCGGTCCTTTTATCCAGAGACAATATCTCTAACTGCTTCATTGATTCCATCCTTCCCATTTCATCCTACCTAAGTTGTCACCATTGAAAACTCTCGTTTAATTTTTAATGTTTTTATCAATGTGCTTCTTCCTTTCTTCCTACAAATGGGCTCCGATCTGTCCAATCCTGTAAAAACTTCAATTGTACTTTTGAGTTACTGTAGTTTATATCTTAACTTTCCCAATCAGCTCTCAAAAATAAAAAAAAAAATCTATCCATGTTGAATCCACTTACTCTCCTCCGACTCACTTGTTAATCCATTCTCATCTGGTTTCTGATTCCTGCCAGTCCACTGGAACTATTCTCTAAAAAGCTGCCAATAATTTCTTAATTTATAAACCTACAAAAATTATCCTCCTAAAGCACATGAGTAACCATGTCACTCAAGCATTGAACACATCCATTATTGCCTTGAGAACAAAATAACAACCCTTCAGCTTGATATTTAGGGTCCTGCACAACCTGAATCCAGTCTCCCTGTTCAAATTTATTTCACTTTGTTCCCAGCCATATACTCTATACTCCAGGCTGCTTTCTGTTCCCCAGACTCAGAATTCTATCTTCATTTATTTCCCTCTGCACAGGTCATGCTCCATGCTCAAAATGCCCTACCTCATCTCTGCTTCTTAGAATCTTAAGCTTCCTTTGTGTCATAGCTAGTGGGTCACCACTTACAGGTTTAGTCTAGTTTCTTAAACTCTGTCCCTCCTCAAATTATCTTGTATTTATTTATCTGTGTAAATACTTTATCGCTTCCTCTCCAACAGAATGTAAACTCCCTGAGGTTAAGAATTGTTTTTTTTTCTTTGTATGCCTAGTACCTAGGACAGGTCCTAAGGGTACATAGTGTGCACTTGGAAAATATTAGTTCAATGGCAGGCAACAACTCACTTCTGAAAACCCGAAGTTTTCATGTTGTAACATATGTTGGTAACATAAGCATAATAATCAAACAAAAGAAATTCTAATAACTCAATACCACAATTCAAATTTCATAAATAACTTTCATCACATAATTTTGAGGGGGAAATATTGTTATTCCCATTTTACAGATTAGGTAACTGAGGATCACAGAAGTTTGGTCATTTATCCACAATCACAGTCATAGCCAGAAAGACTAAGATGTGAGATTTGAACCCAGGTCTCCTGACTTCAAGTATAATTCTCTCTTCAACACATCAAACAACAAATGTCAGTGAATTTCTTCCCCATAAATTCTCAATTTGAAAAGGTGGGGGGAGGGAGTCATACATGAAACAAATGCACCTATGTATACACAGAGATCTTTACCTAGGGTGTCCTTACCTTACCATCTTCTAACAGGTACTTACTGTTGTAGTGATATTTCAAGATATGATATGACCTGGGGTAGATCAGAATTTACTTACTACCATGTTGTAATAATGCTCCATGCATATAGCTCACTTCCAAATCTTTGACTTTATATGGACCTACAGGGGACCAGAAATATGAAGACCCAAATCACAAAAGGATGTTAATGAGAGAGCGAGAAAGAGGGAGAGATGGAGAGACAGACAGACAGAGGCAGAGAGACAGAGAGAGAAGGAGGGTATGAGGGAAAAGGACAGAGAGAGAGAAGGAAGAGAAAGAAAGAGAGAAACAGAAGAAGGGTAGTAGGGAAAGGGACAGAGAGAGAGAAGGAAGAGAAACAGAAAGAGAGAGAGAGAGAGAAGGAAGAGAAACAGAGAGAGAGAGATCAATGTAAAGTCTGCCATGGCAGGATGAATGTACAGGCCTCCCTAAATGAGTACAAAGCAAAAATCAGATCTAAGTATTTTAATAGTAAAACCAAGAACAGCAGTGGTACCTACTGATGCAAGAAGATGATAACTGTAGACTCCAAGTTATTATCTTTGCGTGGCAGCATCAAATTTATGTTGGGTTTAGTAGCATTTGGGATATAACCCCTTGAGTACCCTAACATCAAATGTAACCTACATCATTAAAATGCCAATTGAAATCCACTGGGATTGAGAACATTACAAACATTACAACATTGCACAGAAGAATTGTCTGAGAAGTCTTCAAAATTCCCAAAGGCTTTCATTTTTTTTTTGTTTATACAGGACTTCTAAAAATTAAAGAGCTAGACTGTATAGCAACATGGTCAAACTGGTATGTATGATCTGCTGTGGGAATTCTCTTGTTCTAGGATCAATATGCTGTGATTGTGACTGTGAGAGTGTTTTCTAAGTATGAAAATTGGTCCTCATCAACTCACTAGATTCATTCAGGTCAGGCCATAACCCACACTGATTACACATATACACAACTGAGGCTGAAAGACCATCTATGAAATCCAGCTTAGTAGAAACTGCAGATCCTGGCACAAAGGTACTATATTCTCAGTGAGGACAACCATGTGTGAAGGCAGTATGGACAATCTTTTCAAGGCTCCTGATAAAATTTCCCTGGAATATAAGAGCATTTATGATATATGACACAAAATTTTTTCACAAAACAATTGACATATGCTATGAGTCAGCTGAGGGCCAAGAGATAAGGATCATTCACTCCCTGATCATGCAAGGGGAAAAGAGGGTCTGGAGCTTGGTAAGATGATTTGTTCTTGTCCTCTCTGTCTTTGAAACAGAGAACCTTGAAAAGACTTCCTTCAAAGATCTGCAGGTATATCAGCCTGTCATGTCACAGAACACTACAGGACAAGTTGGAGCTTGTGCAATTAACTATTTTAGACCTCACTGCTAAAATTTCTTTATTTATTTCTCTGAATTTTTGTTATATTTTAAGTTCAGAACTGTTTCCCTCCCTCCTTCCCCACTGGGCTAGAGAAGGTCTAGGAGATGGGAGTATAATCTGTGCATTTTCAGAAAAATAAGGTGGACTCTCAGAGCTGGAGTTCTACAGAAGCTTTTACACATGTTCAGTTGAGTGAGGTAGTGCATCTGAAGCTTAAATTGCCATCTAGCGGCTTGCTGAGTTATAATACCCAAAGGCACTCCTCTAGATGTGACCTCATAGCTGTTATATGAAACAGTGTTCTATGAACCAGGCAATAATACCACAAGCCCTTGGATTCTTTCATTGTTTCCTCTTGAACCATATTTCATGACATTTTTCACTCTTCTCACCTATTCTCACTGAAATAACTTAATTTTAAATTGGATGGTCTTATAGAGTTGTATGTAATATTTCTCTTCTGCCTCATTTTTGTAAAAGATCAACATCTTTTACAACACAACATTTTTTTACAATAATTGTAACACACAAGTTACAATTATTTTCATGGCGGTATTTTTTCAAATTACTTTTATATGCTCTGCAATATGAAATGAAAAAACTCTCATTATTTGTTTCTTGTCAACTTTGAGGAAAAGACATTATCTGCTCCACCAACTCCCTTCTTTGCCTCTCCAAAAACAACTTCAGAACCACCTTCCCATTTGGCTGTAACTTCCTCTTGTCTTCATAACAAAAATTAATGATATCATTCAGCTACTCCAGGATTTTATCCGCTTGCTGATCACTGGACGAGGATCCAGTTACATTTAGAGTTATAATAGTTGTTACTATTTTTATATACGCCTAGTACACCCTTATTGTTCCAGAGATATACCACCTACATCTTCCCTTCACTGTTCTAAGGTCCTGCTTAGAACTTATGGTAATATTTTAGTGTAATTCCATGGGTTTAAGCCCACAGTGTAATATATTCCTTTACTGTTAGCTGACAGTGATTACTGCCCCCATTCCACTTATCCAATTAATTTTGATGAGATTTTAAATGGAGTATTTACTTGGAGAACAGCAAGCACAGAAGTACCAATATTCCCGACTCCCCGATTCCTGGAGGAGGAGGACTATCTCCTTTACATTACTTTGGCCCCTGGGAAGAAAGGACTCAGACTTAACATAATTTCTATATGGTATTATTCCCTACCAAGTTCACATCAAAATGTAGCATATGAACTGGATGAGTTTGAATCTCAGCTAAAGCGTGGCTGGGTCCTGAATGTCTTTCCTCAGAGCCTGGATGCTAGACTCACCCCTCCCCTCCTTGATCACCACATGTTTCACTCTCTTGACCTTCTCAAATTCAAAACGATGGGCTAACCACTCTTGCATGCTAGCTCTGAGGAATGGAGGGTCTGAAACATTTTTCCCACCCACAGGCCCTCAGTAGCCATCTAAGCCTCCTTTGACAATGCCAGCAAGTCTAGAAAGTACCCAGGACAAGAGAATAACCATAGATTATTTTAAAATATACCCTAGTTCTAATTCCATAGCCAATCAAAGAGGCTCTTCTTTACCATGTGGATATCAGAACTAGTTACAGAATGTCTCTACTTGCTCTAAATTTCTTCAAGGCATTTCCATTACATGTCAGCATGTCTTTTAGAAAGAAGCCTTTCCAATATGGGGGGCTATATCCTCCCTTTCCCTCACTTTATGTATCTAAAATACAATCTAAAAATTACATGATCCTTGTAACCCTTCTTTCTTTCATGTCCCCCTGCCATCATCATTGCAGCAAAGGAAAGGACCAGACAGAATTCAGGAATATTTTGCATTTGTAACAGCCACCTTACCAAAGGATCCTCAGTTTGATTTTGATCCACTGACTAAAGAGCAATTATGCTTTAAAAAGGCTGGATCTTCTTTTCTTTATCCTCCCCCTCCCCCTGAGGAAGTTTTGTGAGATGCAAGATGTGCACAGGTGAGAAGGTGAGCTTGGCCACCATGCATAAGAATTTCAAGAGAGATGGAGCAGGTGTGGTGGTGGATGAGGAAGCATTTGAATTGCGACTAGAGCTGCATCCATTTTGGCCAGGGGAGCAGTCTGAAAATCCTGTGTGGGAAGACTAGTCATCGTTACCCTTCCACTCAGCACACTTGATGTCAGTGATTTGCCATTTCTTCATCTCTTTCTCCCAGCCTGGAAAGCCTATGTTAACTCAAAAATGTCCTTGTTTTATTCAATTTGTTTCACATTTCTATTCTATTAGCATTGCAACATGGTGTCAGCTAAAATTGTGATTGATCACAGCAATTTCTGGTTCATATCTGTTTCATTATAGGGAATGAGACGCAAAAAAGCTGTGGCAAGTTACACAAAAAATATTACAGAAAAAATAGACTTGGAAAATGCCGTGATATTCCTGCCTGGGAACTCTGACCTTAATTAAAGAGCATAGCATTTATTTTTATTCTGTAACTTCCCAAAGTGGAGCAAAAACATGAATCTAGTGTTTTCC
Source organism: Vombatus ursinus (assembly GCF_900497805.2). Classification (NCBI taxonomy): domain Eukaryota; kingdom Metazoa; phylum Chordata; class Mammalia; order Diprotodontia; family Vombatidae; genus Vombatus; species Vombatus ursinus. The sequence continues at coordinate 164,813 of NW_020947661.1, read as the reverse complement.
TTAGGCAATTGTGAATAGTCTCTACAAATTCAGTATGGGAGAAGAATGGCAATTGAGTCGGCATAAATTTAACTACCACTGCAACATTAGAAACATGATACTGTGAACTGGAGGGATGGCCTACAATGAGCGTTTTGTCATAATTAGCCTAAGGATGAAGTATATTTAATGACCATGCATATAACTGTTATCTCCTGGTGGGCAGCATCTTCAGCACGGGTGCTGATAATTATTTGAGGGTCACCTGTGAAGAAATGTCTATCATTTTATAGTTGTTACAGTTTGAGTTCAGGAGTAGGAACATAATTCATTCAGGATTTTCTCACAAATTATAAGGAGAAAAAGTTATTGAACTTTTGGAATACAACATATATGGTTACAAAAGGTGTTGAAGACAACTGAACTCAATATTTAAGTAAAAATGATTACAATAAACTCTACTCAAAACAATGTTTCTTCTACTTAAGAAGTTTACACAAAAATAACTGCCTTATTCCATTAAGGTTACCCCTACAACTTTGAGGGCAGTAATTGCCAGCCTTGCTCTATCAACCTTCACTTAGCAGTGTGAGTGTGAGTTGGAATTTTCCTAACTGGAGGCATAGTCCCAGCAACAGGTCTTGGGGTTGACTGATTCATCAGTGATGGTGTCTGGAACCCTCAGCCCCAAGACCACTGATCAGAAAGAAATTCTAAAGAACCCGCTGGTGGCAATGGCAGCATGACTCTACTGAATATCTTGTATGTAATTTGGGGTAGCAGTCTCAGGGTGAGCAGGAAAGTTAGAAGGAGTGGGGAACCTGGTCACAGTTCCAGGGCGAAAAAAGTATTTGTAGTTGCTCACAGACTAGATGACAGGTCAGTAGAGCAGTGATCACATCTCTTCTTAGATCATACCACCGTAGAAGAACTGAAAACTTGCACACCACCACCACCACCACCACCCCTGAGAACTAAAATGGATCATTTTGATTACATAAAATTTAAAAGCTTTTGCACAAACAAAACCAATACAACCAAAATTATAAGAAAAATGGAAAACTGGAGAAAAATTTTGAAACAAGTACTCTGATAAAGTTCTCATTTCCCAAATATATAGAGAAATGAGTCAAATTTATAAAAATACAAGTCATTCCTCAATTGATAAATGGTCAAAGGATGCAAACAGGCAGTTTTCAGACAAAGAAATCAAAGTATCTATTGCCATATGAAAAAAATGCTCTAAATCACTATTGATTAGACAAATGCAAATTTAACCAACTCTGAGGAACCACCTCACACCTATCAGAGGAGCTAATGTGACAAAAAAGGAAAACGTTACCTGTTGGAGGGGATGAGGGAAAACTGGAACACTTATGCACTGTTGGTGGAGTTATAAACTGATCCAACTATTCTGGAGAGCAATTAAGAACTATGCCCAAAGGGCTATAAAACTGTGCATACCCTTTGATCCAGCAATACCACTGTTACATCTCTATCCCAAAGATATCTATGAAAAGGGGAAAAGTCCTATTTGCACAAAATATTTATAGCAGCTCTTTTTGTGGTGGCTATGAATTGGAAATCTAAGGAATGCCCATCAATTGGGGAATGGCTAAACAAGCTGTGGTATATGATTGTTATGAAATATTATTGTGTTATAAAAAATGACAAGCAGGATGATTTCAGGAAAACCTGGAAAGAATTACATGAACTGATGCATAGTGAAGTGAACAGAACCAGGAGAACATTGTATACAGTAATAGCAATATTGTTTGACAATGAACTGTGAACGACTTAGCTATTCTCAGCAACACAAGATCCAAGATAATCCCAAAGGACTAATAATGAAGCATGCTATCCACCTCCAGAGAAAGAACTGATATTGATTGATTACAGACTGAAACATGTTATTTTCACTTTCATTCACTCACTTTTTCTTTTATTTGAGTCTTCTTGTACAAAATGACAAAAATGGCAATGTTTTAGATGATTGCACATATATAACCTCTATCTGATTGCTTACCATCTCAGGGAGGAAGGAAAGGAAGAGAGAGGATAGATTTGGAACCCAAAATTTCTAATAAAATTGTTTAAATCTTTTTTTAAGAAAAGTAGAATGAAAAACCTGAATCTTGGGACAGTGCCCTCTCTACCCAGGCAGCAGAGTCTAACCTTAACATAAAGTTTAAAAATGAAGAAATATGCAAGGAAAATGAGCAAACAACAAAAAAGGAACCTGACCATAGAAAGTCACTATGGTGATGGGGAAGATCAAAACACAAACTCAGAAAAGGATATGGAAATCAAAGCGGCTAAATGCAAAACCTCAAAGAAAAATGTGAGTAAGTCTCAGGACCAAAAAGAACTCCTGGAAAATTTTTAAAAGAATTTTTTAAAATCAAATAATACAAGCAGAGGAAAAATTGGGAAAAGAAATGAGTGCGATGCAAGAAAATTATGAAAAAAAAGAGTCAACAGCTTGGTAAAGGAGAGATAAAAAAAGATACTGAAGAAAATAACACTTTAAAAAGACAGAATACATCGATGGTAAAAGAGACACAAAAATTCACTGAAGAGAACTCCTTAAAGAATAGAATTGACCAAATGAAAAAGAAGGTACAAAAGGTCACTGAAAACAGTAATTCCTTAAAAATTAGAATTGGGCAAGTGAAAGCTAAGGATTACATGAGGCATCAAGAAACAATAGGACAAAATAAAAAAATGAAAAAATAGAAGACAATGTGAATTAGCATAGGCAAGAGGAAACGAAATTATCACTCTTTGCAGATATGATGGTATATTTGGAGAATTCTAGAAAAATAACTAAAAATTAGTTGAAATAATTAACAACTTCAGCAAACAAAAGTTAAAAATTGTTTTTACATGTAGTTGGGGAAAATAAAATACTAAATAAATGAAAAAATATCAACAATTTCAGATATTCAGATGATACCATTCTGCTGGTAGAAAATAAAGAAGAATTAAGAAGCCCTCTTGATGAAGGTGAAAGAGCAGAGTGTAAAAGCTGGATTGAAACTTACTAACACAAAAACTAAGAACTTTGCAACTGATTCCATCACTTCCTGGCAAAGAAAGAAAGAAAAAAAGGAAGCAATGTCAGATTTTATATTCTTGGGCTCAAAGATCACGTCAGACAGTAACTGCAGACATGAAATTAAAAGATGTTTGCACGTTGAAAGGAAAAGTATAACAAATCTGGACAGCATATGAAAAAACAGAGACATCATCTTGCTAACAGAGGTCTATATAATCAAAGCTATGTTATTTCCAGTAACAATGTATGGTTATGAGACTTTGACTATAAAGAAAACCAAATGCCACAGAATTGATGCTTTTGAACTTTGTTGCTGGAGATGACTTTTGAGACTCCCTTGGTCAGCCAGGAGATCAAATATGTCAATATTAAAAGACATTAATTCAGTCAATTCACCGAAAGGTCAAATATTTAAGCTGAAGCTTAAATATTTTGACCACATAAGGAGAAGACAGGATTCATTGTAAAAGACTATGATGTCAGAGAAGATTGAAAGCAAAAAGAAAAGGGCATGGCAGAGGATGAGATGGATAGATAGCATCATGGAAACAATGAACATGAACTTGGACAGATTTTGAAAGGTGGTGGAGGATAGAAGGGCTGGCATTCTATGATGCATGAGGTCATGAAGAGTCAGACATGACTGAACGATTAAACAACAACAACAAAATATGCCAGGCACTCTACTATAACTTTGGATTTCACCTCAATGGAGTTTTTCTAATCTTTTTTTTTTTTTTTTGGTGAGGCAGTCACGGTTAAGTGACTTGCATGGTCACACAGCTAGTGAGTATCATGTGTCTGAGGCCGGATTTAAACTCAGGTCCTCCTGACTCCAGGGCCAGTGCTCTATCCACTCAGTGGAGCTTTTCTTCAGGACAAGAGAAGAGGAGGTATACATAAGAGATTATGATGATTAACATTATGATCATAAATACTGACCCAGCAGAGGCAGAAGGAAGAATTTCAGCAACATCATGTTGGGCTTGGGAAAGCTCCAAAAATGGTAAATAATCACAGAAAAAGTGATTGTTCTTATTGGTTCCCCAGAAGGACCAATTCAATGAGAAATCAGTGAAAACCTAAGCATTCACACAACTATACACATAGGATATGTTGAGTAACAGAGTGTAGACTCTAGTTGATATGTTGGTCGAGTAGAGTAGGGGGTTACAGATGGCCATATACTGATCATAGGCTAGCATAACCAGCAGAAAGCATTCAGCTGTCCCAAAGGTGGCTACAAAACATATTTGGGCCACACAGCCTCCCAGAGGGATCAAGGTTATGTCTGTAAGGAAGTTCTTGAGCAAAACAGGTATAACAGATGAAAAATACATAGCATCCATGAAAGCCAAGTTACTGAGGAAAAGATACATTGGAGTGTGAAGCTGAGAGCTACTTCTGAACAATATGATTATGCTAAGGTAACCAACTAATGTGACTGCATCAACACCCAGAAATATCACAAAGAGGATGACATGAAGTGTTGGATCATTTGGTAACCCCAAAATAATGAATTCAGACAAAGCAGTGCAGTTATCAGCAGACATCAATCTTGGAAAGAGTACCTACTAGACAGAAGAAAAGGAGATTAAATGTAGAATACAGGACTAACATTTGTATGTGTCTATTGATGTACTCAGGAATTATCTGCTAAGTGCCCACTACACGATTATAATCCCATACTTTGATAGAATGAACCATGGCAACGCTTATAGGCAAAGCAGAGATGAACAAATCTGTTTCTTCCAAATTTTCCCCATGGACCAACAATACTGTATGATTTGCCAGTTTCACCACTATGACAACGTGAAATAGTCTGTAATAGGGAAGATGATTGTTTATTCCCACCATAGGAACTCTTCTTATATGTATGCAGAGAGTATTTCCAGTTGTGTAAGTGCTATGCTGCAAAGTAACCATCATTGTTAAGGGATTGTTAATGTCTTCTAAAGAAACAGAGTCTGCTTTGTGATCCCTGACTTCTCAAAAGATCATCTTGCACAGATGAAGATGTTATTCATCTCATGCTAATGGGCTATGAGGAAAGTCCAGGTTTCCAAGATGACCCTTGTGCTCTATAATTTAAAAAAGAGAGAGAGAAGTGATGGGAAATCTGGATTGTAAATCGTCTCATTTTATTTTGCTCCTAGTGCTTGGTATTATTGCAAAGGGCTTTCATTAAGTAAGATAGTGCTAGCCTGAAGGACTATGGGAAATTTCCCATGGGGAACTGTTATTTCTAGGCAAAGCAACAAAAGCACATGTTCAAACTGCTGCAACTATATCCTATTTGCATGTTGCTTCCTTGAATTGAAGAACAGTTGAGTAAAAGGTCATGTAGGAAAGTAGTGGCAATTTACTGTGCCACAAGATGTGATGAAAATGACTGCTTTGGAGTAATATACAAACACTTTTATCAACTGATACAGAGTGAACTCAGTAGGATTAAAAGAAAAATTTACATAATAACTACAACAATCATAAGATGCGAAACCATTTTGAAAGTTTTCAGAACATAGACCAAAATAGTAACAAACCATGTCTTCAGAAGAATGATGAGAAATACTACCTACCACTTCTTGGCATAAAGGTGACAGACTAGAGGTGCAGCATGAGACATGCACTCTCAGATATGGCTGATGTGTTGTTTCCCTTGGCTATACATATCTCTTAGAAGGGATGGAAGACTTCTTCTGTGAGTGGCAGGGTAGTTATGTGGGTCGTACCAGAAATGAGGGAAGGCAAAGAACAACAAAACATTTGAAAAATACACAAAAGAAAAACGGAAGTACAGATGAAGACACAAACTGAGAAATTATTTCCACTCTGTTAGACTTTACATTTATACACATTTCTTTTACAAACCAAATGTTTGCTTTTGTTAATCCTCGTTATGTTCCAAATAAAAGAAATTATCTTAAATATTACTTTTTTTGTGAGGCAATCGGGATTAAGTGACTTGACAAAGGTCACACAGCTAATACTAAATATTACTTTTTCTGGAATGTTCTTATTACTCCCAACTCTAAACTCATTTTCTCCTTTTCTAAGTTCAATAAGAAAGACCATCAAATATTGAGATACTATTCAGCTCAAAGAAGAACCTAACTATAACATTCATTTATAAGTCTATGATCCAAAACTTTTTGACTACAAGAAAAAGAATGCTTTAACCAAACAAAAATTTGTATACTGCTTATATTTTCAACACTTCTTTCTTCACCCTTCTCTCTCAAGAGGACTTTACATTTTATTTTTCTGGCAAAAGAAAGGTTGTACCTGTTGGCTCCCTTTTTCTTCTTCCATAGTTCAAAATTCTTCAGTATCATCCTCTATTGTCCTATGCAACAGTCTCTGGAAAAGAGACAGTCTTTGTTTTCTTCTATCCTCTAAAAAGGTACAAAAATGGTTTTCCTAAAGCACATGACTAATCATGTCACTTTCCTACAAAAACCTTGAACAGATCCCTTATTGCCTTAAGGGCAAAATAACAACTCCTCAGCTTGATATTTACACCACCTGAATCCAGCCTCCCTCTTCAGATTTATTTCTTTGCTTTACTCTCAAGCATGTACTCTGTATTCTGGCCTAACTGGCTTTCTTTCTATTCCCCAGACTCAGAGTTTTGCCCTTATCTCTGTTCCTCTGCACAGGCCATCCCATGCTTAAAATATTCTACCTCATCTCTGTTTCTCAGAATCTCAACTTCCTTTGTTTCTCAAAGAGTAGATCACCACTTACAGGAAGCCTAATTTCTAAAACTCCGTCTCTTGTCAACATGTCTTGAATCTATCTATGCAAATGTTTTATTTCTTCCTCTCCAAGAAAATGTAAGCTCCCTGAGATTAAGGACTATTTTGCATTTTTTTCTCTGCAACTAGGTGGTTTAATGGATAGACCTCCAACATTGGAGTCAGGAGGACCTGAGTTCAAATCCAACCTCAGATATTTGACTTACTAGCTGTGTGACCCTGGGCAAGTCACTTAACCCTGATTGTTTCACAAAAAAGCAAAAAAAAAGCCCATATAAATCATCAGAATTTCTATATATTACCAACAAAACCCACAGAAAGAGATAGAAAGAGAAATTACATTTAAAATATTTCCAGACAGTATAAAATAATTGACAGTCTACTTACCAAGACACACACAGGAACTATATGAACACAATTATAAAACACTCTTCATACAAATACAGATCTAAACAATTGGAGAAATATTAATTACTCCTAGATAGGCCAAGCCAATATAATAAAAATTATGATAGTAGCTAAATTAATTTACTTATTAAGTTCCACAACAATAAAACTATCAAAAAATTATTTTGTAGAGCCAGGGAAAATATCATTTAAATTTATCTAGAAAAATGAAACATCAAGAATATCAGTAGAATTAATTTCTTAAAAACATAAAGGAAGTTGGCCTATTAGTACCAGATCTTAAGCTATACTACAAGAAGTTGAATATTTAACAAAACTACAGGGAAAAGTAGAAAGTAGTCTGGCAGAAACTAGGCATCGCCCAATATCTCACACCATGTACCAAGATAAGCTCAAAATGGGCACATAATACATACATAAATGATGATACAAAAAATTAAGTAGGGGAACATGGAAAATTTTGCTTGTCTCATCTATAGATAAGGAAAGATTTTATGACTGAACAAAAGATAGAAAGGAGCATGTGAAGCAAAATAGATAACTTTGGTTACATTATTAAAAAGCCTTTACACACATAAAACCAATGTAGCCAAAATTAGAAGGAAAACAGCAAACTGGGGGAAAATTTTACAGCAAGTTTCTCTGATAAAGGTCTCATTTCTCAAAACTGTGCAAAATTCATAAAAACTAATAAATTGCCAAAAGATATGAAAAATCAGTCCTCAGAAGAAAACAACCAAACTATCAATAATCATATAAAAATGCTCTAAATCACTAATAATTACAGAAATATAAATTAAACCATCTCTGAGATACCACTTCACATTCATCAGGTAAGCTAAGATGATTGGAAGGGAAAATGAGAAATGCTGGAGGGGATATAGAAAAATAGATATACTAATGCACTGATGGAAGTATGAACTAGTTCAACAATTCTGAAGAACAATTTAGAACTATGTCCAAAAGGCTATAAAAGTGTCTTTATCTTTTTTACCCAGCAAGAATGTTACTAGGCCTTTACCCACAAAGAAGTAAAAAATAAAAATAAAAAGAACTGTATGTACAAAAATATTTATAGCAACTCTTTTTATGGTGACAATTAAAAGCTCAGGTGATTCCCATCAATTGGATAATGGATAAGTCGTATTATATGATTGTGTTTAGAATATAATTGTGCCACAAGTAATATGAAGGGAATGATTCAGAAAAAACAAAGAAGACTTACGTGAGCTGATGATGCAAAGTGAAGTAAGTAGAACTAGGAGAACACTGTATACAGTAACAGCAATAATGTAATAATAATCAACTGTGAAAGACTTAACTACATTGATTAATACAATGATCCGTAACAATTCCAGAAGAGTCATGATAAAAAATTACATCCACCAGTAGAGGGAGAATAGATGAAATCAGAGTGCAGATTGAAGCATGTTTTCTTCCTTTTTTCATTTTTCTTGCTTTTTTTTACAACATGACTAAAGTGGTAACAGAGTTTGCATGACATCATATGTATAACATATATTGTATTTCTTGATTTTTCAGTGAGTAAGGGATAAAGGAAGGGAGAGAATTTGGAACTGAAAATGAAAATAAGATTTTTAAAAAGTATAAAGAGAAGACATTGTTGAACATTTAACATGTAACTTACATGGTTATAGAAAGTTTCAAAGAAAACACTGAACTCAGCGTTCAGGTAAAAATGACTACAATTAACTCTACTCGACGTAATGTTTCTTCTCCTTCAGAAGTTTCCATTTCAGCATACAATAATAAATGCTTCACTTGTTCCATATATCAGGCTAAGCCATTTCCAGCAATGCTTTACATTGTTGCCTGGCTGTCTCCTCAAGAGCATCCTTGCTGCCATATATGCGTTCCACCATATCCCACCCCTTCTCACTTGACAGTTCAGGAATTATAATCAAAATAATACTGCTCTTGCTACTGAAAAATGTGTCAATTTACTCTCCTGAAGCTCTACTCACCATTGTTAGGTAGCATCTGTTGCAGTAATTAGTTCATTGTGAGCCTATGAAGTGATTTCATGTCCCCAAAGGTCTATGTCATTCCCTCCTTTACAGCTTTGGGGAATTTGTTTCATATGAAAAGTTATGAGTTCAATCAAATTTCTCTAAGTCCCCAATTAGGAAAATTCATAACATTCCAAAGACAATGCCAGGGTCATCATTTCTGCACCCAGATTGACATGAATCTATGAGAACTTGACCCTGTGGTTACTTCTACCTTTCTCTATTCTGTCTTGGGTGTGGGGTTAGAGATGGCTAAGACCTTGTGAGTTTCAAAAAGTCTGAAGAGCAAGCTGCCAGAGATTTGGAAACTGGAATCTCTACTAGAGTCTCTGAGTAGTCAATTCTACTCCATTAGCACAGCTCTAAAAAGAGACTAGAACCCATTCCAACAAGGTATTGATTTCACAGGCAAGATGCCATGCCCCTACAAGCAAGGAATAGATTATCCATTGGCTGCTGCATTTGGAAATGAACTTGATGGAGTCAATGCTTTTTAACAACTGCTTTAACTTTGAGCCCACTCTCTGGGGACTGAGGTGGTATAAGGGAGAGTATGTTAATGGGACATAGGGATGAGTAGAGATGAGTTGGTATTGATGTTTATTTGGTTAAATGATAATAGAGAACTAATAAAACTGCATGAAATGATGATTTTTTTGGTTGTTATATTATTCTTGGTTTATTTTCCATTCTTAAAATTGAGCATTGAAAGTTGTCCACACATATAAATAACACTACGGTTTCTTACATACTTTCTGCTATCTGTCATGACTTAAAGTATCCAATGGTGAAAAGAGGAAGAAAAAATCTTGTTGAAAGTTAAAGTCGGTTATTGTTGAGTGGTGGTACATTGATTTCTTCCTGTCTCTCTCTTCTGCCAAGGAAGCAATGTGGGAAGACAATATGTACACGGATTAACATAGCATGCCCTTGTACACTGAGGGCACTGGAATGACTCAAGTATGGGGACTAACCTTTTGAAACAACAAGCATCTTCTTTATTTATACAGGAGAATACAGAAGAAAAGCATCAAATCCTATGAGAATAAGATTCACTCATTTCCTCTCCCCTTCCCACATTTCCCCTCCACTGTAAGAGCCTTTTCTTTTCTGTTTTTTTGTGTGATATAATTTACCCCATTCTACCTCTCCCTTTCTCCTTCTCCTAGTATTATCCTCTCTCACCCCTTAATTTTATTCTCCAGATATGACCCCTTCATCTTCAACTCATCCTGTGCCCTCTATCTATCTATCTATCCATCTACATATATATATACATATATATATACATACATATAATTTTTTCCCTCCAACTACCCTAATACTGACAAAGGTCTCATGAGTTACAAATATCATCTTTCCATGCAGGAATGTAAACAGTTCAACTTTAATAAGTCTCTTATGATTTCTCTTTCCCATTTACTTCTTCATGTTCCACTTGAGTCTTGTATTTGAAAATCAAATTTTCTATTCAACTCTGATATTTTCATTAAGAATGCTTGAAAGTCCTCTATTTCACTGAATGACCATTTTTCCCCCTGAAGAATTATACTGTTTTGCCAGGTAGGTGATTCTTGGTTGTAATCTAATCTCCATTGCCCTCTGGAATATTATATTCCATGCCCTGCGGTCCCTTAAATCAGAAGCTGCTAAATCTTGTGTTATCCTTATTGTGTTTCCATAGTACTTGAATTGTTTCTTTCTGGCTGCTTGTAATATTTTCTCCTTGACCCGGGAACTCTGGAATTTGGCTACAATATTCCTAGGAGTTTTCCTTTGGGGATCTCTTTCAGGAGGAGATCAGTGGATTCTTTCAATTTCTATTTCGCCCTCTGGTTCTAAAATGTCAGAGCTGTTTTCCTTGATCATTTCTTGAAAGATGATGTCTAGGCTCTTTTTTTGATCATGGCTTTCAGATAGTCCAATAATTTTTAAGTTCTCTCTCCTGGATAGATTTTCTAGGTCAGTTGTTTTTCTAATGAGATATTTCACATTGTTTTCTAATTTTTCATTCTTTTGAATTTGTTTTACAGGGTCTTGAATTCTCATGAAGTCAGTAGCTTCCAATTGCTCTATTCTAATTTTTAAGGAAGTATTTTCTTCAGTAATCTTTTGGACTTCCTTTTCCATTTGGCCAATTTTGATTTTTAGTGCATTCTTTTTTTCATTGGCTTTTTGGACCTCTTTTGCCATTTGAGTTAGGCTATTTTTAAAGTGCTATTTTCTTCGGTATTCTTTTGGGTCTCCTTTAGCAAGCTATTAACTTGCTTTTCATGATTTTCTTGCATCACTCTCATTTCTCTTCCCAGTTTTTCCTCTACTTCTCTTACTTGCTTCTCAAAATCCCTTTTGAGCTCTTCCAAGGCCTGGGACTGATTCATATTTTTCTTGGAGGCTTTGGATGTAGGAGCTTTGAGTTTGTTGTCTTCTGGTTGTATGTTTTGATCTTCTTTGTCACCAAAGTAAGATAATATAGTCTGACTCTTTTTGCACTGATTGCTCATGATCCCAACCAATTATTTGAGTTTTAAACTCTTTGTTAAGGTAAGAGTCTGCTTCAAATGTGGAGAATGTACTGTCCCAAGCTTTGGGGGTTTGTACAGCTGTTTTCAGAAGTGCTTCTAGGGACCTGAAAATTTTCAGTTCTTCTAAGGTGCTATGATAAGGGGCGAGGTGTTTCCTCTCCACCACCAGAACAAGCTCCACCATGCTAGAGCTGCTCCTTGCCCCAGGACCGCCCTTCAGAACTGTGACCCAGATCCAAGCATTGGCAAAGCGAGAGATTCCTGCCTCAGCCCTGGCAAAGAGATCCTTGCAATCCCCCTCTGATCAGCCACTCTATTCTCCCCTCAGTCTGTGGGCCAGAAGCTCAGGAGTCAGCCACTTCCATGGGGGTGGCTGAGACCTAGCTTCTTCTCTCACCGCAGTCACAGGCTTTTCCCATCAACCTTCTAAGTTGTCTTTGGCGTTCCTGGGTTGAGAAGTCTGGAAGCCACCACAGCTGCCTGTGATTCAGCCCTCTGAGGCCTGCTCCAGGTTCGTTGCGGCAACTGTGCCCGTGCCAAACTGCACTCCTCTCCCTGCCCGGTGAGATACACCTTTCACATGAGCCATCCAGGTTGTCTTGGGCTGGAAATTTGTTTTACTCTGTTTTTTTGTGGATTCTGCTGCTTTAGAATTTGTTTAGAGCCATTTTTTATAGGTATTTGGAGGGGTTTGAGGGAGTGCTCAAGCAAGTCACTGCTTTCCCTCCGCCATCTTCGAAATGATGATATTGAGGAGATATTAACTAGCATTGGAGATAGATATTGGGGAAAACACACCCGAGTGGGAAGAAAGTTTCAAACTGATAGTATAAGGGGAAAAATAGCATAATGTCTTAAAGTTACCACTAGAACCTTGAGGAGAGATATAGCCAGGCTTGCTCTGTGGCCACTGACTAATCAGTGTGAGTGTAAGTAGAGATAAGGGACCACAAGGATCTATATGAACTGCAACATAATATAAAGAATATGAAAAGAAAAAAGTGAAAGAGGGACTAACACTATCAGATTTTTGTATTATTTTCTGAAGTGACTATGATCAAATTATATTATAAAGTTACTACTTCCCAAATTATCCTCTTACTAAGTAAGAAGAAAAAAGGCTGAACAGAACAGAATAAGCAATCAAGACATATTTTTTCCTTTTTAAAATTTTATTATTTATTTATTTTAAAATTCTTTTCTTTTTTAATCTTGAGTTTGAAATTCTTTATTTCATTTCTAACCCTTCCTGTCCCATTGAGAGGGCAAGCAATATATTAATTATACATGTGAAATCATGCAACACATATTTCCATATTAACTATATCACAAAAAAGAAAAAAATGAGAAAATTATACTCCAATATGCACTCAGCGTTCATCAGTTCTCTCTCTGAAAGTGGACAGCATTTTTTTCATCATAAGTCATTTGGAATTATCTTGGATCATTGTATTGATCACAGTAGCCAGGTCTTTCACAGTTGATCATCATTACAACATTGCTATTACTGTACACAATGATGTTCCAGTTATTTTCACTTAATTTTGCATCAGTACATATAGGTTCCCTTTTCTGAAAACATCCCCTTCATCATTTCTTATACCACAATAGCACTCAATCACAATCATAAGCCACAACTTGTTCAACTGTTCCTCAGTTAAGGAGTATTCCACCAATTTCCTATTCTTTTCCACCACAAAAAGAGCTGCTATAGATATTTTTGTAAAATTGCATTTGTATTTTTGTACATTCTTTTCCTTTTTCTTTGATCTGTTTGGGGTACAGACCTAGTAGTGGTATTGCTGGGTCAAAGGACATGTACAGTTTTATAGCCCTTTCATCATAGTTCCAAACAGTTCTCCTGAATGGTTGGACCAGTTCATGACTCCACCAACACTTTCTAACTGTGCCTATTTTCCCTCATCCCCTCCAGCATTTGTCATTTCTTATAGTTATGAGGTGGGACCTCAGAGTTGTTTTAATTTGCATTTCTCTAATCCACAGAGATTTTGAACATTTTTTCATATGACTATAGATAGCTTTGATTTCTTCTTCTGAAAACTGCTTATTCACATTCTTTAACCATTTCCCAATTGGGGAGTAGATCTTATTTTTATAAATTTGACTCAGTTCCCTATATACATGAAAAATGAGGCCTTTATCAGAGAAATTTAATGTCAAAAAATTTTAACATTACTTCATTGTCTGTGGTACCTTTTACTAAAATGTAGTTTCACTGATTATCTCTTTTAATTAGGTTTATTTTTGCTTCTGCTTTGTCTGAGATCATGATTGCTATCCCTGTCATTTTTACTTCAGCTGAAACATAATAGATTCTGCTCCAGCACTTTGTTTTAATTCTGTGTGTATCTTTCTGTTTCAAGTGTGTCTTTTGTAAACAACATATTGCTGAATTCTGGTTACTCATTCATTTCTCTAACCACTTCCATTTTATGGGTGAACTCATCCAATTCACATTCACAGTTATGATTACTGACAGTATTTCTCTCCATCCTATTTCTTTCACTAATTCTTCTTTATCTCTTTTTATCTTGTCCTTCCTCAAGTTTATTTCTGACAACTACCTACCTTAATTTGCCATCCCTTTTATCATCTCGCTCCCTATCCCATATCTCTTATCCTCTCTTCCTCCTATTTCCTATGGGTATGATAGCTTTCCATATCCAAACAAGTGTGTATATATATTTTTCTCTCTGAACCAATTCCTATGAGAATGAGGTTCAAGAACTGACCATCAGACCCCCACAATTTTCCCCTTTGCTATAAAAGTTATTTCTTGTGTGTCTCTTTTCTATGAGAAATTTTTCCAATTCCAACTCTCCTTTCCCACTTGTCTCACCTGTATCTATCTTTCTCATACTTTCTTATTTTTTTTTTTTTTTGGAGATCATCACAACAAAATTGTTCCACATTCATGCCCTCTGTTTATGTAGACTCCTTCTAACTCTCCTAGTAAAGGAGTCACATGTATCATTTTTCTATATAAGAATGTAAACAGTTTAACTTCATTAAGTCAGCTAGAAGGTGTAATGGAAATTTAGGCTTAATTAAGAGAAATATTGGATTGAAAATTAGGAAGGTGACAGTTCCACTGGACTTTGCCTTGATCAGACCAGGTATGGAATACCATGCCCAGTCCTGGCTTACATGCTTTAGGAAAATATTGAAAATCTGGAGACAATCCAAAGGATAACCAACAGGTTGGTCAGGCAGTAAAACTCTGAAATGCTTATCATATGCCAAACAGTGTTTATTAACAGTGTTAGAATATAAAGAAAACCAATAAACACTCCCTGTTATCCAGGAGCTCACATTCTATTGGGAGAGACACCAGGTACATATGAATTATAGACAGAGTAGATGGAAAGTCATCTTAGAGAAGAAGCTACTATTACCTTGAGAGGCCAAGAAAGCCTTCTAACAAAAAGTGGAATTTGAGCTGAATTGAGAAAAACTCGAGGCAGAGCTAAGATGGCGGAGGGAAAGCAGTGACTTGCTGGAGCTCTCCCCCCAAACCCCTCCAAATACCTATAAAAATGGCTCTAAACAAATTCTAAAGCAGCAGAACCCAAAAAAAGACAGAGTGAAACAAATTTCCAGCCAAAGACAGCCTGGATGGCTGATCTGAAAGGTATATTGCGCAGGGCAGGGAGAGGAGTGCTATGCAATGTAGGTGTGCAGGCCACGGTGACACTGGAGCAGGCCTCAGAGGGCTGAATCATGGGCAGCTGTGGTGGTTTCCAGACTTCTCAACCCAGGAACACCAAAGACAACTTGGAAGGTCAGTGGGAAAAGTCTGTGACTGTGGTGAGAGAAGGAGCTAAGTCTCAGCCCTCCCCAGGGACCATGGCTGTTCCCTGAGCTTCTGACCCACAGACTGAGGGGGAATCAAGTGGCTGATCAGAGGGGAATTGCAGGGATCTCTTTGCTAGGGCTGAGGCAGGAATCCCTTGCTTTACAGGTGCTTGGATCCAGGTCACAGTTCTGAGAGGCGGTGCTGGGGCAATGAAGAATGCTGCTGTGGTGAAGTTTGTTGTGGTGGTGGAGAGGAAACACCTCGCCCCTTATCATAGCACCTTAGAAGAACTGAAAATTTTCAGGTCCCTAAAAGTATCTCTGAAAACAGCTTTACAAACCCCTGAAACTTGGGACAATACATTCTCCACATTGGAAGCAGACTTTTACCTTAACAAAGAGTTTAAAACTCAAGTAATTGGCCGGGATCATGAGTAAGCAGCACAAAAAGAGTCAGACTAAATTATCTTACTTTGGTGACAAAGAATATCAAAATATCCAACCAGAAAAATACAGCAAAGCCAAAGCTCCTGCATCCAAAGCCTCCAAGAAACATATGAATCAGTCCCAGGCCTTAGAAGAGCTCAAAAGGGATTTTGAGAGCAAGTAAGAGAAGTAGAGGAAAAACTGAGAGTTTTGCAAGAAAATCACGAAAAACAACTCAATAGATGGGTGGATGATAAAGAGGAGGGCAGATTGGGAAAGGGGGTAATCAGAAGCAAGTACTTCTGAGGAGGGTCAGAGTCAAAAGAAAGAATGGAACAAATGGGGGGGTGGGATAGGATTAAGGGAAATAGAGTTAGTTTTTCACAGCATGTCTACTATGGAAGTGTTTTGCATAACTACACATATATAACCTATATTTAGTTGCTTGCCTTATCAATGAGGGTGGGTAGGGAATGAGGAAGGGAGAAAATGTGGAACCCAAAGTTTTAAAAACAAATGTTTAAAAAATGTTTTCACATGCAACTGGGAAATAAGAAATATAGGAAATGGGGTATAGAAATCCATCCTGCCCTACAGGAAAATTGAAGGGGAAGGGGATAAGAGAAGGGGGGAGAGATAGGAAGGCAGACTAGGGGAAGGGGTATTCAGAATGCATGCCATCTTGGGGTGGGGGGAGGGGCGAGATAGGGTGAAAATTTGGAACTCAAAATCTTATGGAAGTAAATGTTGAAAACAAAAAAATAAATAAAAATTACCATTAAAAAAAAAGCAGCAGGTGTAACAGTTTTGTAGGTTCATGGGTTTAGCTCTCCAAGAGACGTTAGAGATCATTCACTACAAACCTTTAATTTTACATCTATGGAATATGGAGCACAGAGTAGTAATGTGACCTGTCTACTGTCACTTACTCTAAGTACTAAGTGGCAAAGTCATGGTTCAAACCCAGGTCCTCTGACTCCAAATTCAAGACTTTGTATTACACTATGCTGCCTCAAGGTATACTTCAGGGGCAGCTAGATGGTTCAGTGATTAGACTGCTAGGCCTGGATTCAGGAAAACCTGAGTTCAAATTTGACTTTAGAGATTTACTACATGGATGTCCCTGGGCAAGTCACTTAACCTCTGTTTGCCCCTGTTTCCACATCTGTAAAGTGGGGATAATAATAGCACCTACCTCCCAGGGTTGTCATGAGGCTCAAATGAGACAGTAATAATTGTAAAATACTTAGCCTAGTGCCTGGCACATAACAAGCTCTGAATAAATGCTTGTTTCCTTCAGAAAAAAAGAGAAAAACTCAGGAAACTAAGTGGCAGAGGAGGGAGAACAAAGCAGTCCAGGTATGTAAGTGGAAAGACACACAAGATGGAGTGTCATGTGTGGGGAAAGGCAAATAGTTCAGTGTAGCTAAATTGCACAATTCATGGATGGGAAATAAAATATAAGACTAGAAAGGAAGAAGGGGCCAGGTTGTGGAGATCTTTACTTTTTAAGTAATTTGTATTGATATCTTTTGTTTTTCCATGACTTAAATTTCTTCCAGGATCTTTCTCTCCTCAACCCTCCCTAAGAACTTTCTCATAGACCAAAGAATGAAGTTTTGAAGGCAAATGCCTCAAGAATGTTATTGATATAAAGAAAGCCTCCATATATATCAAAATATTTATAGTAGCAGTTTTATGGTAGCAAAGAACTGGAAACAAAGTAGATGCTAATTGATTAAGGAATGGCTAAGCAAATTGTAGTAAACAAGTGTAATGGAATATTACCGTGCTGTAAGAAACAATAAATATCATGAATATAGAGAAACACAGAAATGATTTCCATTAGTGAAGCAACAAAAGGCAAGAAAACAATCCATCAAATGACTATAACAATGGAAGTGGAAAGAAGAACCACCACAAATAATTGAATATAAGTGCTGCAAGATTACAAAGAAAAATCATAGACCCAAAGACTCCTTTGTGGGAGGTCCACATTTCTGGAACATTGCATGTATATTCAGAACCTTTGGATAAACATTTAAGTTCATCAATTTAATCCATTAAATGAATATATTTATGTGTATGTATATATATGTGTGTGGATATGTATATATATATTTGTGTGTGTGTATATACCTATATATATATGTATATATATATATACATATATATATTTTTTTCCTCAAGCCCATGTATTGGTAGTACTCAATAAAATCATTACGTGGATAAAATATGGTCTCCTTATAGGCAAGGACCTTGATTTTTGTCCTTGTATTCTCCAAATGCAGTAAAATATCAGATTCATATTATGTACTTAATACATACTCACTATATTTAGTTGAATTCATGAAAAAAAGTGTTTCCTACTTATCACTTTCCTCAGTGCCCCTTTTACTTCATTGTTCCTAAGACTGTAGATCAGGGGGTTCAACATGGGGATCTTTACAGTGTAGAAAAGAGACACCACTTTATTCTCATCTGTTGAGTAGCTAGATTTAGGCATCATATAAATGAATGTAAGGGTCCCATAGAACAGAGAGACTGCTGTGAGGTGGGAGGTGCAAGTTGAGAAAGCTTTGGATCTCCCTTCAGTGGAGCTTATCTTCAGGACAGAGAAGAGGATGTATACATAAGAGATTATGATAATTAGCACTGTGATTATAAGTACTGACCCACCAGAGAGAGCAGGAAGAATTTCAGCAAGATCCTCCTGGTAGTTGGAAAGCTTCAAAAGTGGTGAATAATCACAGAAAAAGTGATTGATTTTATTGGGTCCACAGAAGGAACGATTCAATAAGCAACCAGTGAAGACACAAGCATTTATACAACTACTCACATAGGATGTGATGAGTAACAGAGTACAGACTGCAGTAGACATGTTGGTGGAATAGAGTAGGGGGTTACAGATGGCCATATACCGATCATACGCCATCACAGCCAGCAGGAAGCACTCAGCTGAACCAAAAGTGGCTGCAAAATAAAATTGGGCCACACAGCCTCCAAGAGGGATTGAGGTCTTATCTGCCAAGAAGTTGATGAGCATGAGAGGTGTAACAGATGAGGAAAATCCAGTATCCACAAAAGTCAAGTCGCTGAGGAAAAGATACATTGGAGTGTGAAGTTGGGAGCTCTTTCTGATTAATGTGATTATGCTAAGGTTAGCAACTAAGGTGACTGCATAGACACATAGGAATATCACAAAGAGGATGACACGAAGGGTTGGATCATCTGTTAGCCCCAAAAGAATGAATTCAGTCACAGCAGTGCAGTTATTACCAAACATCTGTCTTGGAAAGGGTGTCTATTAGACAGAAAAAAAGGAGATTAAAATAGAATAAAGGACTAACATTTGGATATGTCTATTGATGTCCTCAGGAAACATTCACTGACCATCTCCTACATTCTCATCCCACAATCTTACCCCAATACTTGGCTCTTATGCACCATGGCAGGCAGGGTGCTCATTAGCAAAGAGAGATGAACAAATTTATTTCCTCAAATTTTTCCTCATAAACTTCAATATTGCATGATTTGCCAATTTCACCATTGTAACAGTATGAAAAGCCTTTAAGAGAAAAGATGGTTTACTTCCACCATATTAACCTTCCTTAAATATATGCAGAGACTACATCCAAATGTGTAAATGCTGTTCTGCCAAGTAACCACCATTTTTAACCCCTTTCAAAGAAATTGAATCTGTTTTGTGATGCCTGACCTCTCAAAGGACCATCTCCCACAACTAAAGATGGTATCTATCTCATGATAATTGACTATAATGAAACTCCTGGTTTCCAAGATGACCTTTGTGCTCTAAAATCACAAGAGAGGAGGAATGGGCAACCTGGATTCTATATCTTCTCCTTGTATTTTGTTCCTAGAATTTAGCATTACTGCAAAGAGTCATAATTTGGCTTGATTTTGTTCCCTGAAGGAATGTAGACATTTCTTGTGGAAATTGTGCTGTTTCTAGGCAAAATAATGGAAAGCACTTGCCCAACCTGCTGTAATCATATCCTGATTATGTATTGCTTCCTTCAATAGCTGAAGGAATAGTTGAGCAAACTGTGATGTAGGAAAGCAGTGGCAATTCACTGTGCCATAAGAAGGGATAAATTTTACTGCTTTGGCATATATGGAAAAGCTTTTATTAGCTGATGCAGAATTAACTAAGGAGAACTAGAAGATCAATTTATGTAATGACCTCAAGAGCCATGTGAGGGGAAATAACTTTGAAATATCTCAGAAATCAGACCAAAGTAGAGACAAATCATGTCTTCAAAAGACTGATGAGGAAAGACTGCCTATCAATTCTTGGCAGTGATGGACTGCCAGTACAGAATGAGATATGCATTATCAGACATGGCTGATTTATTGATTTGTTTTCCTTCACTATAAATGTCTGTTACAAAAAGGGGCATCCAGTGTGAATGGGGAGATGTAGCTTACTGACAAAGTGATTGAAACAGGAGATGGGGAAATCACTGACTAAACAACTTTAAAATTCACAAAAGAAAATAAGAAGCACAGATGAACATACAAGTTAAGAAACTGTTACCATCCTATTAAACTTTGCATATATGCATATAATCTTTTTTTAAAAGCTATCTTTAATTGTTTGCATTTGTTGATACTTGTTAAGTTCAAAATAAAAGAAATTTTCTTACATGTTACTTTTTCTTGAAATGTTCTTCTTATTCCCAACTCCAAACTAATTTTTCTTTTCTTCTAAGTTCAGTAAGAAAGAATATAAAATAGCTAGATACCGTTTAGTTTAAAAAGAGCCTAAGTATGACAATCATTATGTGTCTATGGTCAATTCTTTCTTTGTAACTACAAGAAAAAAGAATGTTCTAATTAAATAAAAAATTATATAGTGCTGAGTCAATATCTCAACATTTCCTGCCTCATCATTCCCTCTCAAGAGAGGACTTTACATCCTATTCTTGACGACAGAAATACTGTCTCTGTGGGCTGCCTGTTTTTTCCTATTCTTCAACTCAAAACTCCTCAAGATTATCCCTTGTTGTCTTTGCTCCAATCTCTAAAAAAGAGATAGTCCTTTTTTTTCCAAGGCCAGCACCTCTACTTGTTTCTTTGATCCCATGTCTCCTATGCCATTCTGAAGCTTTCCCCAGTGAAAAACTCCCTTTTTAATCCTTAATTTCCTTATCAAAATTCTTCTTCTTTTCTGCCTACAAACAGGCTTAGATTTGTCCCATCATTTAAAAACTTTCACTTTACCCTGACATCCTTTCAAGCTATTATACTATATCTTTTCACTTTCTCAGCCAAGTTCTTGGGGGTATGGGAGGAGAGGGGTACCCTTGTTGAGTCTAGCTTCTCTCCTCCCACTTCTTAACTTATTATACTCTGATGTTTGACCCCATCACTGCACTGGAACTATTCTCTCCAAAGTTACCATTAATTTCTTAATTGTATTTCATAGTACTCATTTAAATTTCTTGAGAATAGGATTGTTTCAGTCTTTTTATCCTGAGAATCTAGCAAAAATGACTGAAAAATAATAGGTTCTTAATCAGTGTTTGTTGATTAATTGTTTTCTGGCCTCTATAGAGCATGTGACACAGTGGCTCACTCACTCTGCTTGCATATTTTCTCTTCGCAAGCTTACATGACACTGCTCTCTCCTGGTACTGGTATTCTTCCTACTTGCCTGACTTTCTTTCTCAACCTCTTTTGCCAAATCATGATCCCTGTGCTGCCTAGTGCTGCAAGGCTCTATCACAGGCCCTTTTTTCTGTATGTTCAGTCATTTTCAATTGTGCTTGACTCTTTGTGACCCAATTTGGGATTTTCTTAACAAAGATACTGGAGTGGTTTGTCATTTCCTTCTCCAGCTCATTTAACAGATGAGGAAACTGAGGCAAATAGGATTAAGTGACTTGCCCAGGGTCACACAACTACTAAGTGTCTGAGGACAGATTCGAACTCAGGAAGATGAGTCTTCCTGACTGCAGAGTCTGCACTCTGCCCACTGCACTATCTAGCTGCCCTTTTTCTTTTTCTGCACCAACTGAATCAACTCATTACCTTCCACAAATCCTATTACCACCTTCATTCAGATGACTTCCAAATTTACATGCAGCCCTGAACTTTAATCCACAAATCACTAATGACTGGATATTTTCATGTGGATATCCCAAAGACATTTAAAACTCAACAAATCCAAAAGAGAATTCATCTTATCCCACTCCTTCAACCAAAAAACATTTATCTCAATAGTTCTTTATTTCTGTTGAAGGTCCCACCATCCTTCCCAGCACCCTATTTTGCAATCCTGGAGTTGACCTCTCTTCTCTATATCTTCATCAATCCAGTCAACTGCCAAATTTTGTCACTTGTACATCTGCAAAATATGTCACATCTCCTCATGTTTAATCACACAACCAGGTGGCACAGTGGATACAGTACTGGTCCTGGTGTTGAGAGGACCTGAATTCAAATCTGACTTAGACACAAAATACTTACTAGCTGTGTGAATCTGGGCAAGTCACTTAACCCCATTGCCTAGCAAAAAAATATTAACAAGTCCAAAAGAGAACTCATCTTATCCTCAGCTTTCATTCTAAAATCACTTATGTCTATAATTTCTTATTTATGTTCAGGACCACACCTTCTTTCTAGGTACCTTGTTTATAATCCAGAATTAATCTCTCCTCTTCTCTCCATTTTCCCTTCTCCAACCAATCAATTGCCAAATCTTGCAACTTTTACATCCATAATGTATATCACATCTCCTCATATGTCCACCCACATAGCTACCTCCCTAACTCAGATTTGCATCTTGTCTCACTTGGACTATTGCAAAAGCCTCTTAATTAGAATTCCAGTCTTTTCTTTCTCTAAACATCTATAAAAATTGCCTTTCTAAAGCACATGGCTGACCATATCACTTGCAGTCAAGCCTTGAACAGATCCCTTATTGCCCTGGGGACAAAATAACAATTTTTCAGCTTGTCCTGCTCAATCTGAATCAAGGCTCCCTCTTCAGATTTATTTCACTTTATTCTCAGGCAGGTATTCCAAATCCCAGCCCACATGACCTACTGTCTGTTCCTCAGACTCAGAATTCTTCCTCTGTCTCTGTCTATCTGTACAGACCATCTTTCATGTTTGAAAGGCACTACCTCTTCTCTGCTTCTTATAATCTCAAGTTTCCTTTGTGTCTCAGTTAGTGAATCACTACTTAGAGGAGGCCTAGTTTCTAAAACTTTTACCCTCTTCATCTTATATTTACTTATCTGTTAAAGTATTTCCTCCCTTCCTTTCCAATAGAAAGTAAACTCCCTAAGATTATGAAGTGTTTTGCATTTTTTTTTCTTTGTAACTGCATACCTAGGACAGTGCCCAGTGCATAGTGGGCACATCAAAATATAAGCTGAATGGAAGGCAACCTCTCACTTTTGAAATCTCAAGTTTCATTTATTTTGGTTAACTTAATCATAATAATCAGAAAACAGGAATACTAATACCTGAAAGCCACAATTTAAATTTCATAAATTATTTTCCTTCCACAATTTTTGGAGGAAAAGATTGCTATTCTTATTCCATAGATGAGATAACTAAGGATCACGGAAGTTCAGTGACTTACCCACAATCACACTTATAGCCAGTAAGATCCAGCTCTCCTTTATACAAGTCTAATTCTCTTTCAACCAAATCAACCAAAAGATTGAAATTCCTTCCCCAAAGCTTCAATTTGAAAAGTGAGTGAAAAGTGATCCTGAAACAAATGTACCTATGTATACACAGAGATCTTCACCCGTTTCCTTACCTAACCATGTTCTTTCAGGTACTTACTATTTGTAGTGAGGTTTCAAGATATATGAAATAACTTGTGGTAGAGCAGAATTTATTTACTACCATGCTGTAATGATGCTCCATGCACATAATTCACTTCCAAATCTTTGAGTTTATATGGCACTACAAGGGATCAGAAACATGAAGACCCAAATTAAGAATGAATGAATGAATGAGAGAGAGAGAAAGACAGAGTCACAGAGAGAAGGAGACAGTGAAAGACAGAGAGACAGAGACAATTAAAGACAGAGACAGGTAGACAGAAACACAGAGAGAGAAAGAGACCCAGAGAGACAAAGACAGGCAGAAAGACAGACACAGACAGAAAGACAGAGACAAAGTCAGACAGACAGATATAGACACGCAGACAAAGAGTTGGAGGACAGAGATAGAGAAAGAGAACAAGAGACAGAGAGATGTTGTAATTGTAAAATTGAAATTAATACAAAGTCTGACTTAGCAAGAGGAATAGACAGGTGCCTCTTGAAATGAGGTACAAATCAAAAATTATATCTAAGCATTTTATAGCCAAATCAAGAACAGCAGTGGTACCTACTGATGCATGAAGATGATATCTTTGGATTCCAAATCATTATCTTTGCATGGCAGCACCATATTTATGTTGAGTTCAATACTATTTGGGATATAAGTGCTTGAGCACCTCAATTACAAATGTAGCCTACATCATTAAGATGCCTTTTGAAATCTACTGGGATTGAGAAAATTACAAACACACAAATGAGTTGTGTGAGAAGTTCTCTAAGTTCTCAAGGGCTTTCATTTATTTTCCTTTGTCTATGTTTATCCAGGATTTTAAAAAAGTGAAAAACAAGATTGGATAGCAACATAGCCAAACCAGTATGATCTATCATGGAGGCTCTCAAAAATTGTTCTGTGATCAACATGTGGCAATTGTGGATGTGACCATGTTGACTAGATATGAAAACCGGTCCCCATCACCTCACCAGATTCCTTTTGGTCAGGCTATAACCCATACTGTTTACACATATGCAGAACTGAGGTTGAAAACACCATCTATGAAACTCAGTTTAGTAGAAACTGGAGATCATGGAACAGAGGTACTATTCACAGTGAGGATAATCATCCATGTGTAAAGACAGTATTGACAACCTTTTCAAGGCTCCTGATAAAATTTCCCTGGAACATAAGAGCATTTATGATATTTGACAGAGATTTGCCATAAGACAGTTGACAGATGCTGTGAGTCAGCTGACAGCCAGAGAGAAGGAGATAAGGATCATTCACTCTGTGGTCATGGAAGGAAAAAGAACTTGGTATTGGTCTTTTCTTTTTTCCTTTGATTTCTTTGGGGTACAGGCCTAGTAGAGGTATTGTTGAATCAATGGGTATGTAGTTTGATAGCCCTTTGGGTATAGTGCTACATTGCTCTCCAGAATGTTTGGGTCACTTCACAACATTAGTGTTTCAATTGTCCCACATTCCCTCCAACAATGTCATTTTTTTTTCTTTCATAATAGTCAATCTGATGGCTATGAAGTAGTACCCTAGAGTTGGTTTAATTTGCATTTCTCTAACCAATTATGATGTAGAGCATTTTTTTCATATGACTGTAGATAGCTTTGATTTCTTTTGAAAGTTGCCTGCTCATATCCTTGGACCATTTTTCAGTTGGGTCTTATAAATTTGACTAAGTTCTCTATACATTTGAAAAATGGGACCTGCATCAGAGAAACTTGTTTTAAATTTTTTCCATTTTCCACTTTTCCTTCTAATCTTGGCTGCATTGGGTATTTTTATGCAAAAATTTAATTTTGTGTGATCAAAATTATCCATTTTATGTCCCATAATAAAGAGTGGCAATTCAACCTTGGCATACACTTAACCACCTCTGCAGTTTTAGAAATATGTTATAGTAAACTGGAAGGAAGGCCTGCAGGGGGTATATTCTCATGATTAGCCTAAGGATGAAATATATTTAGTGACTGTGAAATGTAATTTATGTCTTGGGTAGCATCCCCAGTACATGTGTTAATAATTATTTTGGTTGTGACCGGGGAAAAAGTTTCTTTCAACTTATACTTGTTATGGATTGAGTTCACTGGTAGGAACATATCCTATTCAGGATTTTTTTTTCACAAGTTAGAGAAAATTTGTTAATTTTTTAGCGTGAAACATAAAAAAGTTTTAAAAAAAGTTTTATAAAAGTTTTCAAGAAAACCAAATTCAACATTCAAGTTAACATAATTACAATAAACTCTATTCAACATTAACATTTTTCCTAGTTAAGAAGTTACCATTTTGAGTATACAATAATAAGTGCCTCAGTGTTTCACCATATTGGGCCAAACCAGCTCCAGATGTGCTTCACATTGTTGCCTGACCATCTCCTCAAGAGCTACCTTGCCACCATACATACCTTCATCATACTCCATTCCACCTCCTCACTTGCCTTATCTGGAACCATAGGGAGAACAGTACTGCTCTTGCTCCTCAAAATGTGTCAGTTTACGCTCCTAAAACTCCACTCACCATCTCTTTGCAATATCTGTAACAAAAATTAACTGATTTTAAGCCTATAGTATGATTTGTTGTCCCCAAAGGTCTGTATGGTTCCCTCCTTGTCAGCTTTAGGGAGTTTTTGAGATGAAAAATTATAAGTTCAGTCACTGTTTCTCCAAACCTCCAATTAGGAAAATTGCCATCATTCCAGACACTGACTCAGTGGCCTCATCTCTCCACCTAGGTTGCTATGAATCCATATGCACTTGGCCCTGTGATTGTTCCTGCCTTTGTTGTGTCTATTATGACTTTTTCTTAAGTGAAAGAACTGTTAGAGAAGGTTGAGACCATGTGAGTTTCAAAAGGCCAGAAGAGCCAAACGCCAGAGGTTTGGATACTGGAGTCTACATGTGAGGGCAGCCTTGCTCTTTGGGTCCTGACTCGTGAACATGTGTGTGAGTTTGGATAAGTACCCCCAAGACGCTGCATGATTTGAACAATAATATGAAGAGAAATTATGAAGAAAAAAGAGAAAGAGGGATAAACAGTGTCAGATTTCAAATTTTTCTGTGAGGTCACTATGATCAGACTATTCAAAAAAGTGATTATTTCCCAAATGATGTCATATTGGGCAAAAGGTTAGAGAGGGGAGAACTGCAGTACAGAATAGACAATGTAGAATTATAGTCAAAGTTAAGTGTTAAACTAGTGTTTGAAAAAATAAAGATTACAAAGCAATGGGAAAGGTAATCATTTTTGCAGAGTACATCATATGAGCCAGTAGGATTAATAAGAATTTAGGCTACATTAAGAGAAGGATAGGATCAAAAATTAGGAAGCTGATAATTTGCTTGGATTCTGCCTTAATCAGACCAGATATAAAATATCATGTTCATTCCTGGCTTCATTTTAGCAAAATATTGAAAATCTGGAGAACAGCTGGATGAGTGGTGGTCAGTCAACAAGGATTTTAAAGGCCTACTATATGCCAGGATCTATGCTATTATTTGTAATACAAAGAAAAGTAAAAACAACAAAAACAAAAATAAAATAGTCCCTGCTTTTCAGGAGCTCACATTCCATTTGGAGAGACACCGTGTAAATAACCAGGGACATACAAATTATAGGCCAAATAGATGGGAGGTCATCTTAGAGAGGGAGTTAAGTCAGGAAAGATTTCTTGCAGAAAGTGGGCAATGAGTTGTCCTGAGGAAATCCCAGAAAACTGGGTGGCAGAGGTGGGGAAGCAAAGCATTTCAGGCCTGTAAGAGAGCCATTGTAAAGACACAGAAGATGGATGTCATGTGTGGGGAAAGGCAGATAATCTGGTAGCTAGATTGAACAATTACATGGATGGGAGTAAAGTGTAAGACTGAAAAGGTAGGAAGTAGTTGAAGAAATTTTTATTTTTTAAATGATTCTTTATTGATTCTTTTTGTTTTTCATGACTTAAATTTCTTCTAGTATCTTTCCCTCCTCACTCTTCCCAGAGAGCTATGCCATAGGAGAAAGAATACATTTTTTCAGGTGTATTATGCCACAAAGGCAGTTATTCATAAAAGGAAATTCCCCACATACACCAAAATATTTATAGCATCAATTTTGTGGTAGCAAAGAACTAGAAACAAAGCAGATGGCCAGTGACTGAGGAAAGGCTGAACAAATTGTGTCACATGAACATAAAGGAATATTTTTTATTTACTTTATTTTTCATTTATGGGAAAAAATAAGCATTTCCATAACAGTATAACAGAAAGGTGATTTCACATGAAACTGCAAATTGATTAGTACAACTTGTTATTTATTTTAAATATGCAATAAAGTTATCATATCATTTTTTCTTTTTTTCCCTTTTTTTCCTTCCCTCCCCCACCCCTAGATATGGTTACCATTAGAAACAAATGGGTATATATATAAAATTATTCTGTACATATTTCTATTTATCAGTTATTTCTCTGGGTACAGATGGCATCATTCTTCATGTGTCCTTTATAGTTTATTTGGGTATTTACGATAGTCAAAGTGACTTATTCATTCAAAGTCATTTTTTTTCTTTTTTTTTCAAAGTCATTCTTAAAACAGTATTTCTGTTAATGTGTATAATGTTCTTTTGGTTGTGTTCATTTCACTCTTCATTCTTTTGTACAAGTCTTTCCAATTTTTCTAAGATCATTGAGTTCATAATTTCTTACAGCACAGCAGTATTCTATCACAATCATATACCACAATTTGTTCAGTCATTCGCCAGTCGATGGGCATCCCTGCAATTTCCAGTTCTTTGCCACCACAAAGAGAGCTGCTATGAGCATTTTAGAACGCATAGGTTCCTTTCCTTTTCCCTTAATCATCTTTGGAAATAAACCTAGTAGTGGTATTGATGGGTCAAGGTGTATAAGCTGTTTAATAACTTTTTGAGCATAATTCCAGATTGCTCTCCAAAATGGTTAGATCAGTTCACAATTCCACCAACAATGTATTAGTGTACCAATTTTTCCACATCCCCTCCAACATTTGTTGTTTTCCTCTTCAATCATTTTAGCTGATCTGGTAGGTGTAAAATGATGTCTCAAGGTTGTTTTGATTTACATTTCTCTAATCAATAATGATTTAAAGCATTTTTTATATGTCTATAAATTGTTTTGATTACTTCATTGGAAAACCATGTATTCCTATCTTTTGACCATTTAAAAATTGGGTAATAACTCATATTCTTATAGATTTGACAAAGTTCTTTGCTACCCCTGCCTTTTTTGCATCAGCTGACGCGTAATAAATTCTACTCCAACCCTTAGCTATGTGTGTATCTCTCACTCTTAAATGTGTTTCTTGTAAACATTATATTGTTTAATTCTGATTTTTAATCCATTCTACTATGCATTTTTATTTTGTGGGTAAGTTCATCCCATTCACATTTAAAGTTATAATTACTTTTTGTGAATTTCCCTCCATCTTATTTTTACTCACCATTTTCTTTCTTAGCTTCTCTTTTTACTATATCCCTGTTACCTTATCTTCTCCCCTTACCCTCCCATTCCTAATTTTACCTGCTCCTCTAAAAATCCCTCCCTTATCTTCTCCCCCTTCACCTTCCTAATCTTAATCTACACACCTCTCCAAAATTCCCTTCCTTATCTTCTCACCCATTCTATTCATGAGTTTTCTCAGATCTCCTTTTACTTCATTGTTCCTTAGACTGTAGATCAGAGGGTTCAACATAGAGATCGTTACAGTGTAGAAAACAGACACTACTTTATTCTCATCTATTGTGTAGCTGGATTTAGGCATCACATATATGAATGTAATAGTGCCATAGAACAGAGTGACTACTGTGAGGTGGGAGGTGCAAGTTGAGAATGCTTTGGATCTCCCCTCAGTGGAACTCATCTTTAGCACAGAGAAGAGGATGAATACATAAGAAATTAGGATAATTAACGTTGTGATCACAATCACTAACCCAGTAGAGGCAGCAGGAAGAATTTTAGCAAGTTTATCTTCAGAGTAGGAAAGCTTCAAAAGTGGTGAATAATCACAGAAAAAGTGATAGATCTTATTGGGTCCACAGAAGGACCTATTCAATAAGCAGCCAGTAGTAATCCAAGAATTTACACAACCACCTATGTAGGATGTTATGAGTAACAGTACAGACACTAGTAGACATGTTGATGGAGTAGAAGGCTGCAGATGGCCACATAGCAATCATGGGCCATCACAGCCAGCAGGAAGCACTTAGCTGTCCCAAAGGTGGCTTCACAGAATATTTGGGCCACACAGCCTTCCAGAGTGATTGTGATTTTGTCCACCAAGAAATTCTTGAGCATAACAGGTGTGACAGATGAGGAATATGCAGAGTCCACAAAAGCTAAGTGGCCAAGGAAGAGGTACATTGGAGTGTGAAGTTGGGAGCTATTTCTGATCAATATGATTATGCTAAGGTTACCACCTAAGGTGACAGCATAGGCGCCCAGAAATATCACAAAGAGGATGACACAAAGGGTTGGACCATCTGTCAACCCAAAAATAATGAATTCTGTCACAGCACTGCAGTTATTGTCAGACATCTGTCTTGGAAAGAGTGCCTGTTAAAAGAAATGGAGATTAATGTGGAATATAGGATTAAACTTTGGATATGTCTATTGATTTACTCAAGACACTTTCACTGGCTACCTCTTACATAGTCATTCTAGTATCTTACTCCAATACTTTGCTCCTGTGCACCTTGGCAGGGTGCCCTTAAGCAAAGCAGAGATGAATAAAAATGTTTCTGCCAATTTTTTCCCTGTGAACTAACAATACTTTATTATTTGCCAATTTTGCCATTTTGGCAGATGAAAAAGCTCAAAAGAGTATAGTTGAATTCCCAGCATAGGAACTTTTCTTCCATATATGCAGGGACTATATCCAAATGTGTAAATGCTGTTCTGCCAACTAACCACCATTGTTAATTCCTTCCAAAGAAACAGTCTCCTTTGTGATTCCTATTCTCTCAAAGGACCACTTTCCACCATGGAAAATGTTATCTGCTTCATGCTAATTTACTATAAGGAAAGTCCTGGTTTCCAAGATGATTGTTGTGCTCCAAAACTACAAAGAGAAGGAATGGGGAATCTGGATTCTAAGTCTTCTCATTGCATTTTGCCCCTAGAACTTCATATTACTGCAAAGGGCTATCATTAGACTAGACATTGCGAGCCTGAAGGACTGTGGGAAATTTCCCATGGGAACCCTTGCTGTTTCTATGTAAAACAATGGGAAGCACTTGCTCATCCTGCTACAACCCTATCCTGTTTACCTGTTGCATCCTTCAATTGCAGAATAGATGAGCAAACTGTAATGTAGGAAATTAGTGGCAATTTTATGTACCATAAGAAGTGATGAATATGACAGCTTTGGAGTAATATGGAAATGCTTTTATTAATTGATGCAGAGTGAACTCAGTAGAACTTGAAGAGCAATTTATGTGATGACCACAATAATCATGAGAGAAGAAACTGCTTTGAAAAATCTGAGAACTTGGACCAAAACAGTGACAAAATCATGTCTTGAAAAGAATAATGAGAAAATAATACCTTACCATGTCTTGGTAGAGAGATGATAGACTAGAGGTGCAGAATGACACATGCATTCTCAGACATGAATCTGTTGATTTGTGTTCTTTGACTATGCCTATCACTTATAAGGGAGGGCTTCCACTGAGTCAATAGAGGTAGTTAAGTGGGTAGTGATAGGCAAGGAGGGAGGTAAAGAACAACAACATTTGCATTTCAAAATGCAAAAAAAAAAAAAGACAAAAAGGAAGTACAGCTTGAATGGCATAGACACGCATATACAGATTTGTATATGTATACACACACATATGTATATTTTTCTTTTTAAAAATAAACTATATTGAAATGTTTCTATTTGTTGATGCTTTGAAAGTTCCAAATAAAAGAAATTATCTTAAATATTACTCTTTCTGGGAATGTTCTTATTACTTCCAACTCTGAACTCATTTTTCCTCCCTTCTAATTACAGTAAGAAAGAATATAAAATATGGAGATACTCAGAAAGAACATCATTATAACACTCCTTATCTTGGTAAATGGTGTAAGATATTGGTGTATTCCCAATTTCTACCAGACTCCTTTCCAGTTTTCCCAACAATTTTTACTATATAATTAATTCTTATTCCCAATTCTTAACTCTTTGCATTTGTCAAACAGAAGGTTCATATGGTCATTTGCAGATGTAAATTCTATGTCTACTCTATTCCAGTGACCTACTTTCTATTCATAGCCTGTACCAGATAGTTTTGATAATTACTTACTTGTACTATAGTTTAATATCTGGTGTTGTGAAACTTCCTTCCTTTACATTTTTTCATTAGTTCATTTCATGTTCTTGACCTTTAGATCCTGAAATTAATCTCTACTCTTCTCTATATCTTTCCATCCCAATTTGTCAGTTGTCAAATCTTGCCACTTCGATATCAACCACATATATCACATCTCTTCTTAGGTACACTCACAGCCACTGCCATAACTCAGGTTTGTACCTCCTCTGAAGCCCCCTACTTAGAAGTCCAGCTTCTCCTTCCTCTAAATTGTCCTCTAAAAACCTACAAAAATGGTCTTCCTAAAGCACATGGCTGGCCATGTCACTTGTTTGCTCAAGCCTTGAGCAGATCCTTTATGGCCCTGAAGACAAAATACCTTCTTCAACTTGATATTTAGAGTCCTGCACAATCTAAATCTAACCTCCCTCTTCAGATTTATTTCACTTTGCCTTCAGATATGTACTCTATATTCCAGCCCAACTGGTCTACTGCTTCTTCCCCAGATTCAGAATTCTATCCCTATCTAGGTCCCTTTAGACAGAACATCTTTCATGCTTGAAAAGTCCTGCCACATCTTTGCTTAGAATCGTAAGCTTCCTTCATGTCTCAGCTATTGGGTCATCACTGACAGGAAACTTAGTTTCTAAAGTTCTGTCCCTCCTCATTTGCACTTACTTGTCTGTGAAAATATTTTATCCCTTTGTCTCCAATAGAATGTAAGGTCTCTGAGTTTAAGGACTTTTGCATTTTTTTGTATCCCCAGTAACTTGGACAGGGCCCTATGCACAGTGGGCATATCAACATATGAGTTGAATGAAAGGCAACAATTTATTTTTGAAAACCTCAAGTTTCATTTATACTGGTAACACAATCGTAATAATGAGGTTACAGGAATTCTAATAACTAAATACCACAATTTAAATTTTATATATTACTTTCCTTCCACAATTTTTGGAGGAAAATATTTTTATCTCATCTATGAGATAAATGAGGATCACTGAGGTTCAGTCATTTATCCGCTATCACAGTCATAGCCAATAAGACTCACACTTAGGATTCAAATCCACCTCTCTTGACTTCAAGTCCAATTCTCTTTCCACTGTATCAATCAACAAATATGTCAGTGAAATTTCTCCTATCCAAGTCTTAATTTGAGAAGTGAGGGAAAAGTAATACATGAAACAAATGTATACACAGGGCTCTTTACTAAAGGTGTTCTTATCATATTCTATCAGGTACTTACTATTTTTAGTGATGTTTCAGGATATATGATGTGACCTGTTGGAGTTTAGAATTTTATTTATTAACTTGCTGTAATAATGCTCCATGCATATATCTTACTTCCAAATGTTTGACTTTATATAGTACTACAAGGGACCACAAACATGAAGACTCAAATCAGGAGTCAATCTTAAAGAGAGACACAGACAGACACAGACACAGAGTCAGAGACAGAGAAACAGAGAGATACTTTAAAACCCCATATAAAATTGAGATCAGAAGAACAGATAGGCCCCTTTGTAATGAAATACAGATAAAAATTATATCTTGGAGTTGTTATGGCCAAACCAAGAACAGCAGTGGTATCTATTGATGTAAGAAGATGATAACCTGAGATTCCAAATACTTATCTTTGCATGGCAGCACCATATTTATGTTGTCTAGTAGCATTTGGGATGTAAGCCCTTGAGCACCTTAACTCCAAATGCACCCTACATCATTAAAGTGCCATTTGAAATCCAGTGGGATTGAGAAAAAAACAAACATGTGGATGATTTGTCTGAGTTTTCTAAATTCTCAAAGGCCTTTATTCATTTTTCTTTGTCTATGTTTATCTAGGATTCTTGAAAAATTAAAAACAAGATGGGGTAACAACATAGTATGATTTGCTATGAAAGTTCTTAAAAAAGGTTTAAGGATTAAAATGTGGCAAGTGTGGTTGTGATAATGTTGACCAGGTGTGAACACTGATCCTCATCATCTCACCTGATTCAGTTTGAGTCAGGCCCCAACCATACTAATTACACATATACACAACTGAGATTGAAAATACCATCTATGAAATTTAGTAGAAATTACAGATCCTGGAACAGAGGTACCACTCACACACAATAAGGGCAATCATCCACGTGTGAAAGCAGTATAGACAATATTTCAAGACTCCTGCTACAATTTCCCTGGAATATGAGAGCATGTATAATATATGACACATAAATTTTCCATAGGACAATTGACATATGCTGACTCAGCTGAGGGCCAGGAGATAAGGATCATTCATTCCTGGTCATGAAAGGGAAAAGAAGTTTTGAAGCTTGGTAAGATGACATGGTCTTGTCTTCTCTGTCTTTGAAATAGAGAAGTTTGAAAGAACTTCCTTACAAAAAATTTCAGATATGTTAGTTTATTCAGTTACAGAACAACAAGGCACCAGTTGGAGCATGTGTATTCAACTGTTTTAGACCTCAGTGTTCTATTTGTATTTTACTTTCAGAATATTAAATATAAGTTTATTTGAATGGATTTGTTGGAGGGACGATCAAGTTAAGGAGGAAATCAAGATGGAGAATCCAGTAGGTAGGGACTCTTGGGCCAGATAAATTATGAGTTCTTGGAATATCCAAAACCATAGACAAGAACATTAGAAGACACTAGAAAAGTATAAAGGTTGGTAAAGTCTAGAACATGTGAGTAAATCCACAAATTTTCAGAGAAAATAAGATGGATTCTTAGGGCTAGAGCTTTCTAGGGACTTTTCTTCTTGTTCAATTGGTTGATGCACTGTATCTGAAGCTTAAATTGTCATTCAGTGGCTTGCTCAGATCCAAAGATGCTACTCCAGATGTAGTATCATTTCTGTTATATGAAACATTGTTATATGAAACATGTTCTATGGACTTGAAAATTATATCATAAGCCTTTGTATTCTTTCATTTCTTACTCTTGAGCCATGTTTCCCAATGTGTTTTTCACTCTTCTCACCTATGCTTACCTTCACATTGAAATAACCTAATTTAAAATTAGATAGGCTTATTGAGTTATTAGCAATATTTCCCTACTGTCTCATTCTTTAAAAGGATTTACATAAATTACACCTAATTTTTATTTTATTTTGTCTAATTTATTTATTCTCGATTTCATGTTAATAATTTTTTAACTTATTTTAATTTTAATTTCTGTATTTTCTCTCTCCCTTCTTTCCCTTTCCCCTGATTGAGAAGGCAAGTAATTTGGTATAGGTAATATATATATAGTCATGCAAAACATTTGCGTATAAACAACGGTGCAAAAGAAAATGCAGACCAAAAAAACCGAAAGTGAGAAAGAAGGTAAAAAAGTATGCTTTAATCTGAATTCAGATTCCATCAGTTCTTTCTCTTCAGAGAATAGCATTTTTCATCATAAGTTCTTCAGAATTGTCTGGCATCATTGTATTGCTGAAAATAGCAAAGTCATTCACAGTTGGTCATTGTTCAATATTGCCATTATAGTGTGCAATGTTCTCCTGGTTCTGCTTACTTCACTTTGCAGTTCATTTAAGCCTTCCTAGGTTTTTCTACAAGCATCTTGTTCCTCATTTCATAGAGTAGAATACATTCCATCACAATCATATACCACAACTCATTCAACTCTTCCCAGTTGTTGAGCGTCCCTTGAAATTCTAATTCTTGCTCACCACAAAAAAGCTTCTATAAATATTTTCATACAAATATATGTGTCTTTTTTCCTTTTCTTTAATCTTTTTGGAGTACAGACCTAGTAGTTGTATTGCTAGGTCAAAGGGTATGCACAGTTTGATAGCCTTTGGGCTTAGTTCAACATTGCTATCCATAAATGTTGAATAACTTCACATCTCCTCCAATAGTACATTAGTTTCCCAATTTTCCCACATCCCTTTAAACACTCATCATTTTTCTTTTCTTTCACAATCTGATGGCTGTGAGGTGGTACCTCAGAGTTATTTTAATTTGCATTTCTCTAATTAATTGCGGTTTTTAATTATTTTTTATTTTTTGCAAGGCAATCAGGGTTAAGTGACTTGCCCAAGGTCCCATAGCTATTGAAAAATGAGGCCTTTATCAGAAAAACTTGCTGCAAAATTTTCCCTCTGTTTTTTGCTTTCCTTCTAATCTTGGCTGCATTGGTTATTTGTGCAAAACCTTTTTAGTTTAATGTAATCAAAACTATCCATTTTATATCCCATAATGCTCTTTATCCCTTGTTTATTCATACATTGCTACTCTTTTGCCTGCCACTGACATGTTAATACAAGGACTAGTCTTTGCCATAGGACAAAGCTTTACTTGCAATGCAATTTGAACCTGAATTATTCTTCTCTAAGTAGAGAAAATATTTTCTTGTTACGTTATTTATCATCAACGTTTTGCTGCACTACAGGCCCCCAAGGCTGAGAAGTGCTAATGGGCCAGGGAATGCACAGCAAAGATTGTGAAGAGTCTGTATGAATTCAACATTGTCCAAGAGTGGAGACTCAGCCTTGGCATACATTCAACTTCCTTTGTAGCTTTAGAAACATGTTACAGTTAGCTGGAGAGAAGGCCTACAATGAGCATTTTTTCAAAATTACTCTAAGGATGAAATATGTTTAGTGACCATGGGATGTAACTGTTATCTCTTGGTGGGCAGGTGATAATAATTATTTTGAATGTGACCTGGGAAGAATCTTGTATTGTTTTATACTTGTTAAGGTTTGAGTTCAGGGATAAGAATATAACCCATTCAAGCCTTTTTCACAAGTTATAAAGACAAAAAAAATCGTTGAACTGTCAGTATACAACATTTGTGGTTACAAAAGTTTTCAAAGAAAACTCTGAACTCAACATTCAAATGATTACAATAAACCCTACTCACTATTACTATTTCTCCTACTTAAGAAGTTTCCATGTCAGTATAAAATAATAAGTGCCTGTTGTTTCACTATATCAGGCTGAGTCAGCTCCAGCTATGGCCCAACTGCTGTCTGGACATGTCCTCAAGAGCCACCTTGCCACCATATTGTCAACATACAAAACCCACCCCTCAAATGTAGGGGAGTTCTGGTTGAGTCAGAACAAAATTATTCACTAATAGGAAAAGACATACATGCATGGCAGCTCCTTAAATCCAAAGTTACAAAGGAATCCCTAGCCCAGGAGGAGAGAGGCAATTTATGCTTGAAAACCACAAAGGGCTGGAGAATGGACAGTCCTTTCCACAAAAGAAGGATGTTTTGCAGCATCAGTTGACCACAAGGCTGATTTAAACTGGTTTGAGTTGTACTGCTCAGCAAGATCAGTGAGCAAACACCAGAAAAGGTGTCTGGGAGTGAGCAAGACATTTGGATCAATGCAGGCTCAGTGAACACCTTTCAGCAAACAGTCTTAATATATGTCCGCTACATTTATACAGTTAAGGTAGCTCATGGAAAACAGACATGTTAGTCTCAGGAGTACTTTCACAACATGTATCTCCAATATACCCCACTCCACCTCCTCACTAACCTGATCTGGACTGATAATCAAAACAATCCTGCTCTTGCTCCTGAAAAGTGTGTCAGTTTATTCTCCTAAAGCTCCACTCACCAACCCCAGGTAACATGTGTAATAAAAATTACCTCATTTTAAGCCAATCGTGTCATTTTTTTTCTCCAAAGGACAGTGTAGTTCCTTCCTTTTTAGCTTTAGAGATTTTTTTAGAGGAGAATATTATAACTTCATTCAGTATTTTTCCAAGCCTCCAGTAAGGAAAATTTTAACATTCCAAATACAGATTCAGTGGCCTCATCTCTCCACCCAAGTTAGCATTAATCTGTGCACACATATTTCTTCTAGTATCTCTCCCTCCTCGCATTTCACGAAAAGCCCACAGAAAGAGCTCACATCCCACAGGAAAAAGAACATATTTTTTCAGGTGTGTTATGCCAAAGGGTGGTCATTGATAAAAGGAAAGTCTGTCCCTACACAAATATATTTACAGCACCACTTTTGTGGTAGCAGGGAACTGGAAACAAAGCAGATGTCCAGTGACTGAGCAATGGCTAAACAAATTGTGGAGTATGAACATAATAGAATATGACTGTGCTGTAAGAAACAACAGATATGATTAATACAGGAAAATAGAAAAGATTTACTTGATCTGTTACAGAATCATGATAGTAGAGCCAAGAACTCCACACACACAATGAACATAATAAAGTAAATGGAAAGAAAACCCCCCACAAATCAATAGAAAATGAGTGTTGCAAGATTCCACTTCCCCCAAAAAAATCATGGACCCAAAGAAGGGCAATAAGAAACTTCTCCATACACCTTTACCAAGTTCAGAGATCCATCATTGTGGAACGTTGTATATATTTTGAGACCTTTGCAATCAATATTTAAATTCACAAATTAACACATCAAAATGAAAATGTATCGACCCGAAAGCCTAATTGTTGGTATCACTTGGTCCTAAACATTACATCAGCAGAATATTAAGTCCTTAAAAGAACGGAATGTTTCATTTTTTCCTTTCAATCCTGAAATGTAACAGTGCCTGGGACATAGTATGTACTTAATAAATACTTGTATTAAATTGAATTCATAAAAAAGGATGATTCTTACTCATCAGTTTCTTCAGGGCCCCTTTTACTTCACTGTTCCTTAGGCTGTAGATCAAAGGGTTCAACATGGGGATCATTACAATGTAGAAAACAGACACCACTTTATTTTCATTTATTGAGTAACTTGACTTAGGCATCATATAAATGAATGTAAGAGTGCCATAGAAGAGAGTGACTGCTGTGAGGTGGGAGGTGCAAGTTGAGAAAGCTTTGGATCTCCCCTCAGTGGATCTTATTTTCCGGATAGAGAAGAGGATATATATGTAAGAGATTAGGATAATTAACATTGTGATCATAATTATTGACCCAGCAGAGGCAGCAGGAAGAATTTCAGCAAGATCATTTTGGGAGTAGGAAAGTTTCAAAAGTGGTGAATAATCACAGCAAAAGTGATTGATCTTATTGGATCCACAGAAGGAACGATTCAATAAGCAACCAGTGAAGATCCAAGCATTTACACAACCACCCAGGTAGGATGTGATGAGTAACAGAGTGCAGACCCTAGCAGACATGTTGGTGGAGTACAGTAGGGGGTTACAGATGGCCATATACCGATCATAGGCCATCACAGCCAGCAGGAAGCATTCAGCTGTCCCAAATGTAGCTCCACAACACATTTGGGCCACACAGCCTCCAAGAGGGATTATAGTTTTGTCCACAAGGAAGTTCGTGAGCATAACAGGTGTGACAGATGAAGAATATATAATGTCTACAGAAGCCAAGTGGCTGAGGAAAAGGTACATTGGGGTGCCAAGTTGGGAGCTATTTCTGATCAATGTAATTATGCTAAGGTTACCAACTAAGGTGACAATGTAGACACCTAGAAATATCACAAAGAGGATGACCCGAAGGGTTGGATCATCTGTTAGCCCCAAAAGAATGAATTCAGTCACAGCAGTGCAGTTATTGCCAGACATCTATCTTAGAAAGAGAACCTATTGGGCAGAAGAAAAGGAGATTAAAATAGAGCATAGGATTAAGCTTTGGATATGTCTATTGATGTATTCAGGAAACATTCACTGGCCACCTCTTACATGCCCATTCTACTATCACACTCTCATTTTTTGCTACTATGCATCATGGCAGCTTGCCCAAAGGCAAAGCAGAGATGAATATATTTGTTGCCTTCAAAATTTTTTCCCTGGACCAACCATACTGTATGATTTGCCAATTTTACCATTGTGAGAATATGAAAAAGGCTGAAAAAGTGAAGAGAGTTGTTTAATTAAATCATTGGAATCTGTCTTAACTATATGCAGAGACAATATCCAAATATGTAAATGCTGTTCTGTCAACTAACCATCATTGTAAGCTTCCTCCAAAGAAATAGAGTCTGCTCTACATTCCTTCACCTTTCACGGACCACTTTCCACATTTGAAGACATTTTCTTCCTCATGTTAATTGAGTATGGGGAAAGTCCTGGTTTCAAGATCACCCTTATGTTCTAAAAAATCACAAGAGGGGAGGAATGGATATTCTCAATTAAGAATCTTCTTATTGGGTTTTTGTTTGTTTTTGGCAAGACACTTTGGGTTAAGTGAGCTGCCCAGAGTCACATAGCTAGTAAGTGTCAAGTGTCTGAGGCAGTGTTTGAACACAGTTCCTTCTGACTCTGGGGTGCTCTAACAACCGTGACAACTAGGTGTCCCTTCTCATTGTATTTTGCTCCTAGAACTCGGCATTTCTGCAAAGAGTAATCACTAAGCTAGATATTGCTAGCCTGAAGGACTATGGAAAGTTTCCCATGGAAATGCTGCTGTTTCTAGGAAAACACTTGCTCAACCTGCTGTAATCATATCCTGTTTCTCTATCAGGTCCTTTAACTGCAGAATAGCTGAGCAAATTGTGGTATAGACAGTCGTGGCAATTTTAAGATTAAGGAAAATTTTAACGTAAGTAATGATGAATATCACTGCTTTGGATAATACAGAAAAACTTCT
The DNA here is from genome assembly GCF_900497805.2 of Vombatus ursinus. Classification (NCBI taxonomy): domain Eukaryota; kingdom Metazoa; phylum Chordata; class Mammalia; order Diprotodontia; family Vombatidae; genus Vombatus; species Vombatus ursinus. Next base: position 124,154 of record NW_020947661.1, on the reverse strand, counting down.
ATTAACCGATACCAAGTTAACTCAGTAGAACTCGAAGAATAATTTACGTAATAACCACAATAATCATGGAGGGGAAAACCACTTAGAAAGACTTCAGAACTTTGATGAAAATAATGACAAATCCTGCCATCATAAGACTGATGAGGAAATACTATCTACTGCTTCCTGGCAGAAAAGTGATGGACTAGAGGTGCAGAATGAGGTCTAGATTCTCAGACATGGTGAATCTGTTGATTTAGTTTCCTTGACCATGCAGATCTCTTACAAGTGAGGGCTTCCCCTGTAGCAGCAAGAGAACTACCTATCTGGGTAGTGATAGACAGGAAGGGATGAAGGGAACAAAGACAAACCATTTTCAAAATGCACGAGAGAAAAAGGGAAGTAGAACTTTACATACACACACTCACACACATATGTATGTATAAATGTTACATTTCTTTTAAAGACCAAACTATCTCAAAATGCTTGCATTTGTTCATCTTTGTTAAGTTCCAAATGTAAGAAATTGTCTTAAATGTTACTTTTTCCTGAAGTGTTTTTATTACTCCCAAGTGTAAACTCATTTTTCCTCTCTTCTCAGTCCAGTAAAAATGATACAAAATATTGAGATACTGTTTATTCCAGAGAAGACTCTGACTATAACATGAATTTATGACTCTATGGTTCAACTCTTTCTTTGTGACCACAAGAAAAGAGAATGCCTTAACTTACTAAAAATTTATAGAGTGATGCAGCAATTTTTCAACACCTTCTGCTTCACACTTGCCTTTCAAGAGAGGACTTTGCAACCCACTTTTATAACAAAAAAGGCTGCCCCTCTGAGATCCCTTTTCTTTCCTCTTCTACAATTCAATGTTTCTCAATATCATCCCCTATTGCTCTGCAACAATCTCTGAAAAAGAGAGAGTCCTTGTTTTCTCTAGGACCACTTCCCCTACTTCTTCCATTCATCCATTCCTTCCTATTTCAACCATAAGCTTCCCCCATTGAAAAACTACCCTGTAATCCTTAATCTTTTTATCTGTAGACTTTTCACATTCTTTCAATAAATGTGCTCAAATTTGTCCGATCTTTTAAAACCTTTCATTTCAGCCTGACATCCTTTCAAGTTATTGTACCACCTCTCTTCTCTCTCTCCCCACCAGCTCTCATGGGAGGACAAATCTTTCTTTGTTAGGTCTACTTCTTCTCCCACTACTCACCTGTTAAAGCATTCTAATCTAGTTTCTGACCCCATCATTCCACTAAAACTATTCTCTTCAAAGTTACCAATAATGTCTAAATTATAACGTTTTTTCAAACTTCATGTAAAGTAATAGATGGTAGGGATTGTTACAGACTTTGTATTTGTATCATTAGCACCTAGGAAAGTAGCTAAAACAAAGTAGTGCTTATTAAACACTTGTTGATTGATTAATTGACTCACTTTTTGCAGCATATGACACCACGGACCACCTACTCTTATTGGATACTTTTCCCTCGTGAATTTTCATGACACTGGCCCTCCTGGTACTAGTATTCCTCCTACCTGTCTGATCTTTCCTTGTCATCCTTCTTTAGCAGATTATTATCCCTGTTCTGTCTCCTAATCATAAATATACCCCCAGGCTCTGTCCTAGACCATCTCCTCTTTTTTTCTATACCTTCTTAATGAACTCATTAGCTTCCACTACCATTAACATCTCCATCCAAATGAATTCTAAGTCAGTACTACCAGCCCTGAACTCCAATCCACCCTTCACCAATAGTTGGACATTTGTAGCTAGATGTCTCAAATGTGTTTGAAACTCAACAAGTTCAAGAGAGAAATCATCTTATCCCAACCTAAAACAAGGTATCCAGATAATTTCTTGTTTCTGTTGAGGGTCTCATTATCCTTCCAAGGAGCCTCGTATGTGATCCTGAAATCAGTCTCTATTCTTCTCTTTATCTTCCATTTCCTAACTAGTCAGCTGCCAAGTCTTGCCACCTCTTCATCTACAACATGTATCTCATATCCTTTCATGTTCTCTCAGATAGCCATCACTCTAACTGAGGTTGGCATCTCCTCTCACTTGGATTATTGCAAAAGCCTCTTCAGTAGAAGTTCAGTCTCTCCTTCCTCTAAACTACCCTCTAAAAACCTACAAAAATGGTCTTCCTAGAGCACTTGGCTAATCATGTTACTTGCTTACTCAAACCTTGAATGGATCCCCTATTGCTTGAGGACAAAATAACAATTCTTCCCCTTGATATTTAGAGTCCTAAACAATGTGAAGCCAGCCTATCTCTTCAGACTTATTTCATTTTGCTCTCAGACATGTACTCTATATTCCAACCCAGCTGGCCTACTGCTCGTTCCCCAGACTCAGAATTCTACCTCCATCTCTGTCCCTCTGCATAGGCCATCCTCCATGCTCCAAATGGCCTACCTCATCTCTGCTTCTTAGAACCTCAACCTTCCTTTGTGGCTGAGCTAGTGGGTCACCACTTATGGGAAGCCTAGTTGCTAAAACTCTGTGCCTCCTCAAGTTATCTTCTATTTACTTATTAGTGTAAACGTTTTATAACTTTCTCTCCAATAGAATGTAAGCTCCCTGAGTTGAAAGGTTGTTTTGCTTTGTTTCACTTTATATCCCCAGTGCTTTGGACAAGGCTCTGTGCATAGGGGGCAGAGAAACATATTCATTGAATGGAAGATACTAACTCACTTTTGAAAATATTAAGTCCCATTTACATTGGTAACATAATTATAGTAAGCAGATAACAGACATTGTAATAATTCTATACCACAATTTACATTTCATAAATTACTTCCCTCATAAAAATTTAGTGAAAAATATTGTTATTCTCATATAGATGAGGTAATTGAGGATCACAGAGATGCAATCACTTACCCACAATCAGGGACAGAGTCAGTAAGGCTCATATGTGAGGTCAAACACAACTCTCCTGACTTCAAGTACAATTCTCTTTCCACTACATCAACCAACAAATATATCAGTGAAATTCCTCCAGCTAAAGCTTCAGTCTGAGAACCAGGGGGAAAGTAATACATGAAACAAATATACCTATATATACACAGAGATCTTTACCTAAGGTGTTCTTATCTATATTCTATCATGTACTTACTGTTTATAGTGATGGTTCAAGACGTATGATATGACCTATGATAGTACTAATAAACTGTAATAATGTTCCAAGCATACATCTCACTTGCAAATCTTTGACTATATGGCCCTACAAGGGACCAGATACATGAAGACCCAAATCAGGAATGAATCTTACTCATTAAGATGGGGGGTTGGGTTAGGGGAGATTAAAGCCTTATACAAAACTGAAATCAATATAAAGTTTGTCATATCAAGAGGAATAGAGAGATCTCTCCCTCCTCCAAATTGAACTACAAATCAAAAATCAGCTCTAAGTGTTTTTACAGCAAAAACAAGAACAACAGTGGTACCTACTGATATAAGAAGATGAAAACTTTAGACTCCCAGGAACTATGTTTGCACAGCAAGGAAATATTTATGTTTGTTTTTGTAGCATTTGGGATTTACAGCCTTGATTACCTTAACAACAATCATAGCCGACATCATCAAAATGCCATTTGGAATCCACTGGGATTGAGAAAATTACTAACAGAGGTGAATTGTTTGAGAAGTTGTCTAAATTCTCAGGGGCCTTCATTTGTTTTTTCTTTGTCTATATTTATCTAGGATTTTTAAAAATTGGAAAAACACGATTGGATAGCAATGTAGCCAAATCAGTAAGTATGATTTGCTATGAAATCTCTCAAAATTGTTCTGGAATCAATATGTAGTAATTAACATTGTGATAATGTTTACTAGATATGAAAACTGGTCCTCATCACATCACCTGATTCATTTTGGTTCTTACACCATTTAACTTTCTGTAAAGTAAGTCAGCAGTTATGTTGTTGATATACTTAAGAAATTCCAAGAACACCTGAAAAATCCAAAACTAATTCTTTTAAAGTATCATCGGAGGGCGGCTAGGTGGTTCAGTGGATAAACTCTGGCCTTGAAGTCAAGAGGACCTGAGTTCAAATGTGACCTCAGACACATGACACTTACTAGCTGAGTGACTCTGGGCAAGTCACTTAACCCCTGATTGCCTCATCAAAAAGGAAAAAAAAAGTATCACAGGAGGCAGAGTTCTGAAAATCTTTTCAATTACATAAATAATCATCTAATCTTGTTGCTTTCTCAAAAATTTTTATTCCAATTAACTTTTCTCTTTAATTAATAACCTTTCCCATTCAATTATTTCTAGCCGATTACTGCCCTTTTCAAGTGTACCCCAGTTCTAATTCCACTGCCAATCAAAGAGGCTCCTTTTTACCACGTGGATATCAGAACTATTTATAGAATATCTCTACTTGCTCTAAATGTCTTCCAGGCATTTTCATTACATGTCAGCATGTCATTCAAGAAGCAGCCTCTTCAATGTGGGGGATTGTATCCTCACCCCACTATATATATTACAATCTAAAACTCTGTGGGTCTTGTAACCATTCTCTCCCTTTCACGTTCCCTTGCCATCATCACTGCAGAATCAGAAAGGACCAAATAGAACTCAGATATATTTTGCATTTGTAGCAGCCATCTTACCAAAGGATCTTCAGTTTGGTTTGATCCCCTGGCCAAAGAGGAACTATGCTTGAAAGAGACTATGTCCTCTTATCTTTTCCCTTTTTTCTTCCCATAGGAGAATTTTGTGAGAAGCAGGATATGCACAGGTGAGAGGGTGGGTTTAGCCACCATGCACAAGTATTTGAAGAGAGACTAGGGCAGGTGTGGTGGTGAATGGGGCAGCATTTGAACAGCAACTAGAGCTCCATCCATTTTGGTCCAGGGTTCAGCCTGAGAAACCTGTCTGGGAACACCAGTCATTGTTTCTCTTCCATGAAGCACAATTGATATCAGTGATTTGCCACTTCTTCAATCGTCTCTCCCAGTTTGGGAAAGCCTATGTTAACTCAAAAGTTTATTTCTTTTATCAAATTTATTTCTATTTTTGTTTAATTAGCATTGCAATATGGAACCAGCTAAAAGTATGGTTGATCACAGCAATTTCTGGATCATATATACTTCATTATTTGGGATAGGATGCAATGGAGAAAGGCAGTGGCAAGTTATACAAAAAATATTAAAGGAAATATAGACTTAGGAAATGGCAGGATCTTACTGCCTGGGAACTCTGAGCTAAATTAAAAAGCTCATGTTGATTTTTATTCTATAACTTTCCAAAGTGGGATAAAAACTCAAATCTAGCTTTATCCTTAGAAAAACACAAGCCCAACAATAATTTTTGTATGGTGAAGGATTTGACAAGCTTACACAGTAGGGCACATGGCCTTCCCCATTCCGCCCATGCTTAGTAAGAGCCTTCTAAAATGATGGAGCCAAGGGTGGATACTGAAGAGAAAGTCTCATTCGGTGGTAGAAGGAGAGGGGTAACTGGAAAAGACTGTCAGTGTCCCCATTAGAAAGGTGAGGGCCAAAGGGATAGAATAGGAATCCTAATCCTTTCTCTCCTGCTGCAGCACAGGCGAATCATTTCACCTACATACAAGCCTTCTCAGACATGCTGCATCAAATTTTTTTTTCATAAGTTGTGACAGCCCGAGTTTTCAGCCCAAGAGGCCAGTCTATTAGTGATGAACTTCTTTGTACTTAGATAGGCAGGTTCTCAAAATACAAATATGATCTCTTGCTGGCACCATATTTGAAGACTTTACAATGCAGGAGAGCTTTGGAAAGCATGTGTTGCAGTGGCTCATCCTTTGAGCACCCAGGAATCCCTCTGTGCTAGAATGAGGAATTGGAGCTGGATTCCATGCAGTAGGCATGGAGCCAGGAAAGAGCGAGGGATTGTCATGTTGATTGTCTGCTCTGACCAAGACACATTGGGGTGCTATGCTCAGCTCTTGGACACCACGCATTAGGGATGATATTGACATGCTGAAGTATGTCCAGAGAGACTGGTCAGGCTGGTGAGAAGAATGAAAATCATTTCCTAAGATGATGGGTATGAGTAATTGGGGATGTGTACCCTGGAAAAGATATTATGTAGAAGGGAAATGATTGCTTTCTTCAAGTAGTTGAAGAGCTTTCAAGTGGCTCCAGAAAACAGAATCAGGAGAATAAGTAGAAATTTCAGAAACAGATTTTACCTTGACCTGAGGAAAAACATCCTAATAATCAGATCTCTCCAAAACATGAATGATTTTCCTTCAGACGTAGTAATTTTCCCATCACTGGGAAGGCTTCAGTAGGGGTAAATATTTTTTATACTTCTCCTTCTTTTAAGAAAAAAATTAATTATAAACTATAAAATCATTATCAGTTATTACTATTTTTATGAACAAAAAATCACAAAGGAATTTTGTATATGAAATTGTAAAACAAATGCATGTAGCTTCTTAGTATCTGCCATTCTTCATTTCTCAAAAGTTAGTATTTTTAAAACTCCAAGCCTTCAGAACACTAATCGAAATCAAAGTCCTTACTATTGCTCCTCTGTGCTTTGGATTTGTTGGGTGTCCTGACAAAGGGTCCTTGGTTCTGGGGTCTAGCACTGGATCAGCAATGAGTCTTTCCTGCCCATTTACAAATATTTAGAAGTATGTGCCCTCCAATTAGTCCTGTGGTAAATGTTACAGCTGTACATTTACAATCTGGGTGGTTGGGCAGTATAGTGGATTGAGAACTGGGTCTGAGGTCAGGAAGACCTGAGTTCAAATCTAGTCTCAGACATATCTTAGCTATATACCCTCGGGCAAGTTTCTTAACTTCTTTCTGCCTCAGTTTCTTCATCTGCAAAATGGACACAATAACAATGTGATATTACCTAGTCATTTGGGAAGACTTAAAGATCTGCTTTGAACAGTGCTTACAAATATAAAAAACAAGGTATTGATATTACAGTCAAGATGCCATGCCCCTGCAAGGAAGGGAGAGACTATTCATTGCCTATGCTGCATTTGAAAGTGAACTTGGTGGAGCCAATGCTGTGTAGGAACTGCTTTAAGTATGAGCTCACTCTCTCAGGGTCTAAGGTAGTATAGGGGAGAGTATGCTAATGATCCACAGGGATGAGTTTATACCAACTTGTTGTGCTATATCTTTTCAAGAAATATCCATTAATAAAGCTAATTGATGATAATTTGTTAAATTATATTTGGTAACAAAAAACTATTTCAAGTGTTGATATTGGGTAGATATTAATTGGGAATGGAGATTGATAATGGGGAGAGAATGCCAGAATGGAAAGAGGGGTACAACAACACTATAATACATTGAGATTACTCCTACAGCATTGAGGGCAAATATAGTGAGCCCCACTCCATGGTCCCAACTCATTAGTGTATCTGTGTGTGTGTTGTGTGTGAGTTGGATAAATACCCCAAGAGCCTATGTGATCCTCACAATAAAAATGGAAATTATGAGGTAAAAAAAGAAAGTAAGACTAGCACTTTCAGATTTCAAATTATTCTATGAAGTGATCATGATCAGATTACACTGTATAGTGATTATTTCATAAATGATGTCATTTTGGGGAAAGGTAGAACAATAGCACAGAATGGGAAAGCAGAATTATAATCAAAGTTAAATGCTAAACTAGTGCTTGGGGGGGAAAAAAAACAAATTACAAAGCAATGGGAAGGTGCTGATTTTTGAATGGTGGATGATGTCAGCCAGAAGGACTAATAGAAGCAGAGGAACAAAAATTAGGAAGCTGATAACTCAACTGGATTCTGCCTTGACAAGACCAGATATGGAATACCATGTTCAGACCTACTCTCCTCATTTTAGGAAAATCTTAAAAACATAGAAACATCTGGAAATGGTAACCAAGGTGGTGGTCAGTCAATAAGGATTTTCTGGGCTAACTCTATGCCAGTCTCTATGCTATAAATTGGAAAACAAAAGTACTTGCCTTCCAGGACCTCAGATTCTATTGGGAGAGATACCATGTAAATAAACAGCTATATATAAATTATAGGTGGAGTAAATGGAAAATCATCTTAGAGAGGAAGGTACTATTAGCTTGACAGGCCAGAAAAGGTTTCTTTTTTTCTTTTTCTTTTTTTTCTTTCTTTCTTTCTTTCTTTCTTTCTTTCTTTCTTTCTTTCTTTCTTTCTTTCTTTCTTTCTTTCTTTCTTTCTATCTTTTTTTTTTTTGAGGCAATTAGGGTTGTGTGACTTGCCCAGGATAACCTAGGTAATAAGTGTCTGAGACAGGATTTGAACTCAGATCCTGCTTATTCCAGGGCTGGCACCCTAGCCACTGTACAGAAAAGGCTTCTCACAGAATGTGGAATTTGAATTGTGTTAAGGAAAGCACAGCAAAATAAGCAACAAAGTGGGAGGAGTAAAGCATTTCAGGCCTGTGAGACAGGCAGTGTAAATGTTTGTGCAGAAAATAGAGTGTCAAGTGTGTGGAAAGGCAAATAATTCAATGTGGCTAGACTGTACACTGTGTGAATGTGAGTGAAGTGTAAGGTTGAAAAGGTAGGAAGTAGCCAGTTTGTGAAGATTTTTATTTTTCAAATGATTCTTTATTGAAATCTTTTGTTTTTACATGATATACATTTCTTCTAGTCTCTCTCCCTCTTTATCCCTCACAAAGAGTTATTATGTAGAAAAGGGAATACATTTTTACAGGTGTATTATGCCACAAAGGTAGTCCTTGATAAAAGGAAATTCCCTGCATACACCAAAATATTTCTAGACCACTTTTGTGGTAGCAAAGAACTGGAGAAAAAGCAAGGAAGAGAATAATTATTTTTCTCTTAAGTTAATAACCAAGTGTTACTTAAGATTATGGTTTTTGCTTTCTGTTTCCTCACTCAGAAAACAATGCCTGTGGATTATTCAGCAAGTCTCTGTAGGACATTGCTGATAGATAAGATTGCCCAAATTCTTGGGATACATACTTTTTGATCTTGAGTGGAATCCCAACCAACTAGAAGACCTTACAAACAGAATCCCGTTTAGGTGAGAACTTGCCCTTGGAAAATAAGCCGTTGTCTTTGAAACTTTTCATTAGAACTTAGGGTGAGCCAACTTATGAAGGGGAAAACTAGCCAGGGTGTTCTGGGTAGAGAGGAATACTTTTGTCCAGATTGCTAGAGGAGACTGAGTTTCATGATCAGGTCACATTCTCAGCAGGAGCTGAAGACTATTGCCCACCTCCTCATTAATATGGCCAACCTCTCATTGAATGTTAACCAATCAGAGTTGATGTCCGCCCTCAGGTCCATCCCCTTTTCGAAAGGATTTTTAAGCATTTGATGTTCTCCAAGGGGCACCTTTGGTTTCCAAGAGTATCATTGACCTCATCTTATTAATTTTTTACTAGGCATAATAAATCGATTGATTATTAAATACCCAGAAACTATGTCTCTCAGACTTTTCATTTATCACGGCAGAGGACCAGTGACTGAGCACTGGCAAAACAAATTGTGGCACGGGAACACAATAGAATATGATTATTCTGTGAGATATAACAGCTATGATTAATATAGGAACATAGCAATGATTAACTTGTTCTGTTACAGAGTCATGATAGTAGAGGAAAGAACATAACACACACACAACGAACATAACAATGTAAATGGAAGGAACCGCCCCAATCAATCAATAGAAGATGAGTGTTGCAAGATTCTAAAAAAATAATCATGGACCCAAAGAAGAGGAATAAGGCACTTCTCCATACACCTTTCCAGAAGGAGGAGATCCATGTTTGTGGAACATTGCATGTATTTTTAGACCTTTGCAATTAACATTTAAATTCACAAATGTAACCCATCAAAAAGAAAATGCATCTTTTCTAAAACACAGTTGTTGGTATCCCTTAATCCTAACCATTATATCAGTAAAATAATAAAGGAATCTTAAAGGAAGGGAATGTTTCATTTTTTCTTTGTTTCACTGAAACATATCACAGTGCCTGACACAAAGTATGTACTTGATAAATACGCGTTGTATTGAGTTGAATTCATGAAAAAGGATATTTCCTAGGCAACAGTTTTTGCAAGGCCCCTTTTACTTCATTGTTCCTTAGACTGTAAATCAGGGGGTTCAACATGGGAATCATTACCATGTAGAAAACAGACACTACTTTATTTTCATCTGTTGAGTAACTGGACTTAGGCATCACGTAAATGAATGTAAGGGTCCCATAGAACAAAGTGACTGCTGTGAGGTGGGAGGTGCAAGTTGAGAAAGCTTTGGATCTCCCTTCAGTGGACCTTATCTTCAGGACACAGGAGAGGATGTATACATAAGAGATTATGATAATTAACATTGTGATCATAATTATTGACCCAGCAGAGGCAGAAGGAAGAATTTCAGCAACATCATCTTGGGAGTAGGAAAGCTTCAAAAGTGGTGAATAATCACAGAAAAAGTGATTGATCTTATTGGGTCCACAGAAGGACAGATTCAATAAGCAACAAGTAAATATCCAAGCATTTACACAACCACCCAGGTAGGATGTGATGAGGAACAGTGTGCAGACCCTAGCAGACATTTTGGTGGAGTAGTGTAGAGGGTTAGAGATGGCCAAATACCGATCATAGGCCATCACAGCCAGCAGGAAGCACTCAGCGCTCCCAAAGCTGACTACAAAGAACAGTTGGACCACACAGCCTTCAGGAGGGATTATAGTTTTGTCCACAAGGAAGTTTTTGAGCATAACAGGTGTGACAGATGAGGAATATCCAATATCCACAAATGCCAAGTGACTGAGGAAAAGATACATTGGAATGTGAAGCTGAGAGCTATTTCTGATCAATGTGATTATGCTAAGGTTACTAATTAAGGTGACAGCATAGACACCTAGAAACATCACAAAGAGGATGACACGAAGGGTTGGATCATCTGTTAAGCCCAAAAGAATGAATTCAGTCACAGTAGTGCAGTTATTGCCAGACATCTGTCTTGGAAAGAAAGCCTGTTAGTCAGAAAAAAAGGAGATTAAAATAGAATTCAGGACTAAGATTTGGATAGTTCTACTGCTGTATTGAGGAAACATTCACTGGTCACCTCCTACATGCCCATCCTACTATCATGCTCTCCTACTTTTTGTTCCTGTTCATCATGGCAATGTATCCATAAGAAAAGGAGAGATGAATATATTTTTGTTGCTTCCAAATTTTTTTTCCTGGACCAACAATACTGTGTGATTGGCCAACTTTGCCATTGTGAGAATGTGTGAAAAGGCTGTAAGAGTGAAGAGGATTATTTAATCACATCATAATCATATGATATTTGATCATATTGTACCTTTCTTAACTATATGCAGACTATATCCAAATGTGTGAATGCTATTCTGCCAACTAACTAACATTGTTAATCCCTTCCAAAGAAATAGAATCTGCTCTATGCTCCTTCACATCTCACAGGACCACTTTCCACATCAGATGATGTTATCCACATCAGGTTACTTGACTATGAGGAAAATTCTAGTTGCCAATATAAACCTTATGTTCTATAATCACAAGAGAAGAAGAATCTCAACTCTGGGTCTTCTCAATATATTTTTTTCATGACCTACTTGGGATTGTGACTTGCCCAAGTCGCACAGTTAGCATCAAGTGTCTAAGGATGGATTTGAACTCAGGTCCTACTGAATCCAGGGCCACCTCTCTATCCACTGCACTGCTTTGCTTCCCCACTCCTGTGTATTTTTCTGCAAAGAGGAATCATTAAGCTAGACATTGCTAGCCTGAAGGACTAGTGAAAATTTTCCATCAAAATGCTGTTGTTTCTAGGTAAAACAATGGAAAACACTTGCTCAACTGCTGTCACCATTTCCTGTTTTCCTGTCAGGTCCTTCAACTGCAGAATAGCTGAGCAAATTCTAGTATAGAAAAACAGTGGCAATTTATGTGTCATAAGAAGTGAGGAGTAACACCGCTTTGGAGTAATATGGAAACACTTTCATTAACTAATGCAGAGTGAACTAAGTAGAACTAGAATAACAAAGTATATGATGACCACAATAATCATGAGAGGGGAAATCACTTGAAAGATCTCAGAACTTGCAACAAAATAGCAACAAATCACTTCATCATAAGAGTGATGAGCAAATATCATCCACCACTTCTTGGCAGAAATGTGATGGACTAGAGGTGCAGAGTGAGACCTGTATCCTCAGACATGCTGAATTCGTTGATTTAGTTTCCTTGACTATACAGATCTCTTACAAGGGAGGGCTTCCACTGTGAGTGGCAAGAGAAGTAGCTGACTGGGTAGTGACAGAAATGAGTGGATGAAGGGAACAAGAATAAAACATTTTCAAAATGCTCAATAGGAAAAAGGAAGTACAGTTTTACATCTGCATATACATGTATGTATGTATATATGCATATATATACATATACATATACATATACATATGTATGTGGCATTTCCTTTAAAGACCAAATTATCATGAAATGTTTGCATTAGTAAATACTTGTTAAATTCCAAATGCAAGGAATTGTCTTAAATATTACTTTTCCTGAAATATTCTCATCACTCCCAACTCTGAACTCATTTTTCTTCTCTTCTCAAGCTAGTAAAAAATAACATAAAATATTGAGATACTGTTCGTCTCAGAGAAGACTCTGTCTATAACACTCATTTATGGCTCTATGATTCCACTCTTTCTTTTGACCCCAAGAAAAGAAAGAATGCCTTAGCTAAATAAAAATGTGTAGAGTGATGAGGCAATTTTTCAACACCTTCTGCTTCCCACTTTCCTCTCAAGAGAGGACTTTGGAACCTACTTCTCTGACAAAAGAAAGACTGTCCCTGTGGGATCCCTTTTCTTTCCTCTTCTACAATTCAATATTCATCAATATCATCCCCCTATTGTCTTTGCAGCAATCTCTGAAAGAGAGAGAGTCCTTCTTTACTCCAGGGCCATTTCTTCAATTTGTTCCTTTGATCCCATCCATCCTATCTCAACCTTGAGCTTCTCCCATTGAAAACTACCCTATAAGCTTTAAATGTTTTATCTATAGGCTTTTTCCCTTCTTCCTATAGATATGCTGACATAAACCTTTAAAATCTTTCATTTGACCCTGACATTCTTTCAAGTTATTGTACTACATCATGTCTTTCCTTGTCAGCTCTCAGGGGGAAAAAAATCTACTTTTTTGAGTCCACCTATTTTTCTTGTACTCACTTGGTAAAACATTCTAATCTGGTTTCTGACCTCATCATTCCACTACAAACATTCTCTGCAAAGTTACCAATAACTTCTAAATCATCATGTTTTTGTAATATTCTTTTAGATCCATAGATGTTAGGGATTTTTTTAAACATTGCATTTGTATCATTAGCACTAGGAAAGTGGTTGAAAAATAGTAAGTGCTTATTAAACATTTGCTGATTGACTGTTTCACTTTTTGCAAGCAGGTGACACAGCGGACCATCTACTCTTGCTGGATACTTTTTCCTCATGATTTTCAGGACACTGATCTTCCTGGTACTAGTATTCTCCTACCTGTCTGACCTTTCCTTCTCAGTCTCCTTTGGCAGATTATTAATCCTGTACTGTCTCCTAATCATAAATGTTCCCCCAGGCTCTGTCCTAGACCCTCTCTTCTTTTTCTTTGCCTTCTCAAGGAATCCATTAGCTTCCACTGCCACATCTCCATCCAAATGAATCTTAAGTCAATAAATCCAGCCCTGAACTGAATCCACCAATCACTGATACTTGGACATTAGTAACTAGATGTCCCCAAAGCATTTGAAACTCAACAAGTTCAAAAGAAAAATCATCTATCCCAAACATTCAACCTAAAACCACTTAACTATAATAATTATTTTTCTATTGGAGGTCTCATCATCCTTCCAAGAAACTTCATCTGTGATCCTGAAATCAATCTCTATTTTTCTCTCCATCTTCCATTTCCTAACCAGTCAGCTGCGAAGTCTTGTCACTTCTTCATCTACAACATGTATCTCATATCCTCTCATGTCCTCTTAAATAGCCATCATCCTAACTCAGGTTTGCATTTCCTCTCACTTGGATTATTGCAAAAGCCTCTAAATTAGAAGTCCATTTTCTCCTTCCTCTAAACTATCCTTTAATAACGTACAAAAATGATCTTCCTAAAATACGTGAGTAACCATGTCACTCAAGCCATGAACACATCCCATATTGCCTAGAGAACAAAATCACAATTCTTCAGCTTGATATTTAGAGTCCTGCACAACCTGACTCCAGTCTCCTTCTTTAAATTTATTTCACTTTGTTCCCAGCCATATACTCTACATTCCAGCCATATACTCTACGTTCCAGCCCAGCTAGCCTGCTTTCTGTTCCCCAGACTCAGAATTCTACCTTCATCTGTGTCCCTCTGCTCAGGCCATCCTCCATGCTCCAAATGCCCTACCTCATCTCTGCTTCTTAGAATCTTAAGTTTCCTTCATGGCTCAGCTAGAGCGTCACCACTTATGAGAAGCCTGGTATCTAAAACTATTCCTCCTCAAATTATCTTGTATTTACTTCTTTGCTGAAATATGTTATCCCTTTGTCTCCAATAGAATGTAAGCTCTCTGAGTTTAAGGACTGTTTTGCATTTTTTCCTTTTCTATCCCCAGTGCCTTGGACAAGGCTCTGTGCATAGTGGGCAGAGAAAAATATTCATTCAATGGGAGGCACCAACTCTCATATGAAAACCTTAAGTCTCTTTTACATTGGTAACATAATCATAAGTGGATAACATGAATTCTAATGACTCAGTACACAGCTTAAATTTCATAAACTACTTTTCTCCCACAAGTTGAAGGGGAAAATATTGTTATTGTCATTTTAAAGATGAAGTAACTGGGCATCACAGAGGTGCAGTCACTTGTCCACAATCAGAGGCAGAGCCAGTAACACTCAAATGTGAGGTTCAAGTCCAGCTCTACTGACTTCAAATCCAATTCTCTTTCTACCACATCAACCAACAAATACATCGTAAAATTCCTCCAGCTAAACCCACAATCTAAGAAGTGGGGGAAAAGTAATACAGCAAACAAATGTACCTATGTATACCCAGAGATCTTTACCTAAGGGTTTCTTATATAACCATGTTCTATTAAATACTTACTGTTTGTGGTGATGTTTCCGGTTGTATGATATGACTTACGGTAGATCACAATTTACTTACTTACATGCTGTAATAATATTACAATCATACAGCTCACTTACAAATCTTTGATTTTATGTGGCCCTACAAGCTACCAGATACATGACCCAAATCAGGAATGAATCTTACACATTAAGATAGGGGCAGGTGGAGATTAAAATCCTATGCAAAACTAAAATCAATATAAAGTTTGGCATATCAAGAAGAATAAATAGGCCCTCTTGAACTGAGCTACAAATCAAAAATCAGAGCTAAGTATTTTTACAGATGAACCAAGAACTGCAGTGGTACCTATTAAAAGAAGATGACAACTTTAGACTCCAAGGAACTATCTTTGCACAGTAAGGAAACATATTTTGTTTTGTAACATTTGGGATTTAGACCCTTGAGTACCATAACACCAAACATAGTTGACATCATCAAAATGCCATTTGAAATCCACTGGGATTGAGAAAACTACTAACACAGAGATGAGTTGTTTAAGAAGTTCTCCAAATTCTCAGGGGCCTTCTTTTATTTTCTTTTGTCTATATTTATCTAGGATTGTTATAAATGGAAAAACAAGATTGGATAGCAATATAACCAATCTAGTAAGTATGATCTGCTATGGAATCTCTCAAAAATTATTATGGAATCAATTTGTTGCAATTATCATTGTGACAATGTTCACTAGATGAAAATTGATTCTCATCACATCACCTGATTCATTTTGCTTCTATCATCATTTAACTTTCTGCAATGGAAATTAGCAGTTATGTTGTTGATATACTTAAGAAATTTCAAGAACACCTCAGAAATCCCAAACTATATTTTTTTAAAGTATCACAGAAGAACTTTGAAAATCTTTTCAATTACATAATTAATCATCTGATTTTGTTGCTTTCTCAAACTTTTTTACTCCAATTAAATTTCCACTTTAATTACTAACCTATCCAGTTCAATTATTTCTAGCTGATTAATGTCCTTTTAAAATGTACCCCAGTTCTAACTCCATGGCCAATCAAAAAGGCTCCTCTTTATCACATGGATATCAGAACTATGTGTAGAATATCTCTACTTACTCTAAATTTCTTCAAGGCATTTTCACTACATGTCAGCATGCCATTCAGGAAGCAGCCTCTTCAATATGGGGGATTCTATCCTTACCCCACTACATATATTACAGTCTAAAACTCTACAAATTTTGTAACCATCATCTCCCTTTCATGTTCCCTTGCCATCATCACTGCAGAATCAGAAAGGACCAAATAGAACTCAGACATATTTTTCATTTGCAGCAGCCATCTTACCAAAGGATCCTCAGTTTGGTTTGAGCCCCTGACCAAAGAGGGACTATGTTTGAAAGAGACTGGGCCCTCTTCTCTTTTACCTTTCTTGTTCCCCTAGGAGAATTTTGTGAGAAGCAAGATGTGCTCACGTGAGAGGGTGAGTTTGGCCATCATGCACAAGCATTTCAAGAGAGACTGGAGCAAGTCTGGCGGTGGAGGGGGCAGCATTTGAACAGCAACTAGAACTCCATTTATTTTGGTCCAGGGAGTAGCCTGAGAATCCTGTCTGGAAACACCAGTCATTGTTTCTCTTCCATGAAGCACAATTGATATCAGTGATTAGTCACTTCCTCAATGATCTCTCCCAGTTTGGGAAAGCCTATATTAACTCAAAAGTTTCTTTCTTTTCTCTAGTTTATTTAGGTTTCTGTTGAATTAGCATGGCAATATGGAATCAGCTAAAAGTGTGGTTGATCACAGCAATTTCTGGATCATATATGCTTCATTACTTGGAACAGGATGCAATGGAGAAGGGCAGTGCCAAATTACACAAAAATATTACAGAAAATATAGACTGTTGGAAAAATGGCAAGATCTTCTTGCTTAAGATCTCGGAGTTAAATTAAAAAGCTCATATTGATTTTTATTCTATAACTTCCCAAAGTGGCGTAAAAACATGAATCTAGTTTTATCCTTAGACACACATAAGTTGAACAATAATTTCTGTCTGGTGAAGGACTTGACAAGCTTATTCAGGAGGGCACATGCCCTGCTCCATTCCACCCATGCTTAGTAAGAGCCTTCTAAAATGATGGAGCCAAGGGTGGGGACTGAAGGGAAAGTCTCATTTGGTGGTAGGAGAAGAGGAGCAGCTAGAAAAGATTGTCAGTGTCCCCATCAGAAAGGTGAGGGCTGAGAGATTTGGCCATGTGGGAAAGTCCAGGGTTTTTCCTTTGTGGGGTCTAGATCCCAACCTCATCATCAGCCAGGGCCAACATCCTCTCTAGGTAATTAGTGTTTCAGCTGTCATGGACCTTATACAAAGAGTGGGCATGTCAATAGGCCTGTGTCCATATACTGGTTTGGGGCTAGTTCAGTGCCTGGCACATAGTATTCACTTAATAAAGGCTTGTTGATTGATTGACTTGAGTAACACAGACGAGGTCTACAGGTTCAAGGGTGCTGGGACCCCAAGATCACAATATGCCAGTCATGCCCAAAAGAATTTGACCCAAGTCTTTTTTCAGTCAAAGACAAGGTTGATTACAACATATGTCACATTGGGCAGAATCTTAAGGAGCGTGAACATTACTGAGCTATTGGCTAGATTATAAGAATCTGAGCACTTTAAATGGAGACATGATGGACCTTATATACAGAAAGACTGTGGGAGGGATGTAGAAGTGGCCAAGTAGTTTGAGGTGACTGGAGGAGGATCTGGATGGTAGTGGCCAGTAAGCTGGGGTGAACAGAACTCCTGGGACCTGGACCACATAGCCAAGAGGCAATGGGGCCTAGCTAGGATTAAGGGTGGGAAATGGCTGTGGGCCCTAGGGAGTAAGACAATGGAGGGCCAGGCTAGGTTAATGGTAACAGAGATTGGGAGTAGCCACAATGATAGGCCAGTTGATGAGATTATAGCCTCAGGTGACCTCCAGAGATTTAGCCATGTGGGAAAGTCCAGGGTTATTTTCCTTTTTGGGGTCTAGATCCCATTGTCATCAACACCCAACAACTAACAACTTTAGATTCACCCAAATAAATATCTTGACTTCTGTCTACCTAAAGACCAATTCAGTTTCATTATTTTTTCCTTTTTCAGTCAATTGCTTTGTTCTCACAGTTATGAATTTGCTTACTTTAAGGGTGGCATGGTTGGCTAATGTTTGGAACACTTTGGTTTTTTTGTTTTTTTAATAATTTATTTTGATTTATCAATAATCACTTCAATATGCTTTTGAGTTTAAAATTTTTCTCCTCCTTCCTCCCTAGCACCCTCCCCAAGACGGTGCACAATCTCATGTATGCTATACATTTACATTCATATTAAACCTATTTTCACATTAGTGATCTTGTAAGTAGAAATTCAAACCAATAGGAGGAACCATCAGAAAGAAGAAACAAAACTCAACAAAAGAGAAAAAAAATAACAATTCAACTTCCATAGTTCTTTCTTTGGGTGTGCATAGCATTTTCCATCACAAGGCCTCTGGAGATGTCTTAGATCCTTGTATTGCCAGGAAGGGTTAAGTTTGTCAATATTAGTTATCACACAACATGGTTCTTATCATGTACAACATTCTCTTGATTCTGCTCACTTCACTCAGCATCAGACCCTACAAGTCTTTCCAGGTTTTTCTGAAGTCAGTCTGTTCATCATTTTTTATAACACAATAGTATTCCATCACATTCATACCACAACTTGCTCAGCCATTCCCCAATTGATGGGCATCCTTTCAATTTCCAAGTCTTTGCCATGACAAAAAGAGCTGCTATGAATATTTTTGTACATGTAGGTCCTTTTCCCATTTGTGTGATCTCTTTGGGATACAGACCTAGAAGCGGTATTGCTGCGTCAAATGGTGTGCACATTTTTATAGCCCTTTGAGCATAGCTCCAAATTGCTCTCCAAAATGGTTGGATCATTTCACAACTCCACCATCAATGCATTAGTGTTCCAATTTTCCCACATCTTCTCCAACATTTATCATTTTCCTCTTTTGTCTTGTTGACCATTCTGATAGGTGTGATGCAGTACCTCAGAGTTGTTTTGATTTGCATTTCTCTAATCAACAGTGATTTAGAGCATTTTTTCATATGGCTATAGATGACTTTAATTTCTTCATCTGAGAACTGTCTGTTCATATCCTTTGACCACTTATCAATTGGGGAATGGCTTGTATCCTTATAAATTTGACTTAATTCTCTACATATTTTGGAAATGAGGCCCTTATCAGAGAGACTGGTTATAAAAATTCTTTCCCAATTTTCTACCTTCCTTCTAATCTTAGTTGCATTGGCTTTGTTTGTGCAAAAACTTTTCAATTTAATGTAATCAAAATTATCTATTTTGTTTTTCATAATGTTCTCTATCTCCTGTTTGGTCATGAATTCTTCTGTTCTCCATAGATCTGACAGATAAACTATTCCTTGCTTTCCCAGTTTGCTTATAGTATCAGCCTTTATATCTAAATCATGTACCCATTTTGACTTTATTTTGGTAGATGGTGTGAGATTTGGGTCTATGCCTAGTTTTTGCCATCCTCTTTTCCAGTTTTCCCAGGAGTTTTTTTCAAAGAGTGGGTTTTTATCCCAGAAGCTGGGGTCTTTGGTTTTATGAAATAATAGATTACTATAGTCATTGACTACTGTGTTTTGCATACTTATCCTATTCCACTGATCCACCACTCTATTTCTTAGCCAGTACCAAGCAGTTTTGATGATTGCTGCTTTATAATACAATTTAAGATCTGGAATGGCTAGGCCACCTTCCCCTGCATTTCTTTTCTTTAGTTCTCTTGATATTCTGGAACTTTTGTTCTTCCAAATGAATCTTGTTATTGTTTTTTCTAATTCTATAAAATAATTTTTTGGTAGTATGATTGGTATGGCACTGAATAAGTAAATTAGCTTAGGTAGAATTGTCATTTTTATTATATTAGCTCGGCCTACCCACGAGCAACGGATGTTTTTCCAGTTATTTAGATCTGATTTTATTTGCGTGAAAAGTGTTTTGTAATTGTGTTCATAGAGTTCCTGGGTTTGTTTCGGGAGGTAGACTCCTAAATATTTTATAATGTCTACAGTAAGTTTAAATGGAATTTCTCTTTCTATCTCTTGCTGTTGGGGTTTGTTGGTAATATATAGAAATGCCGATGATTTCTGTGGGTTTATTTTATAGCCTGCAACTTTCCTAAAGTTGTTTATTTCAAGTAGTTTTTTACTTGATTCTTTGGGATTCTCTAAGTATAACATTATGTCATCTGCAAAGAGTGATAGCTTTGTTTATTCTTTGCCTATTCTAATGCCTTCAATGTCTTTTCTTCTCTTATTGCTAAAGTTAACATTTCCAGTACGATGTTGAATAACATTGGTGATAATGGACATCCTTGTTTCACCCCCAATCTTATTAGA
The DNA here is from genome assembly GCF_900497805.2 of Vombatus ursinus. Classification (NCBI taxonomy): domain Eukaryota; kingdom Metazoa; phylum Chordata; class Mammalia; order Diprotodontia; family Vombatidae; genus Vombatus; species Vombatus ursinus. The sequence goes on along the minus strand of NW_020947661.1, from coordinate 103,611 downwards.
AATGCTTCTAGCTTGTCCCCATTACATATTATGCTTGCTTAAGGTTTTAGATAGATGCTATTTATTATTTTAAGAAAGACTCCATTTATACCTATGCTCTCTAGTGTTTTTAATAGGAATGGGTGTTGTATTTTGTCAAAAGCTTTTTCTGCATCTATTGAGATGATCATGTGGTTTCTGTTAGTTTTGGTGTTGATATGATAGATTATGCTGATAGTTTTCCTTATACTGAACCAGCCCTGCATTCCTGGTATAAATCCTACCTGGTCATAGTGTATTATTCACATGACAAGTTGCTGTAATCTATTTGCTAATATTTTGTTTAAAATTTTTGCATTTATATTCATTAGAGAAATTGGTCTATAATTTTCTTTCTCTGTTTTGACTCTTCCTGGTTTAGGTATCAGCACCATATTTGTATTATAAAAAGAATTTGGTAAGATTCCTTCTTTACCTATTTAACCAAATAGTTTATATAGTATTGGAATTAATTATTCTTTAAATGTTTGATAGAATTCACATGTAAATCCATCTGGCCCTGGAGATTTTTTCCTAGGGAGTTCATCAATGACTTGTTCAATTTCTTTTTCTGAGATGGGGTTACTTAAATATTTTACTTCCTCTTCTGTTAATCTGGGCAATTTATATTTTTGTAAATATATATCCATTTCACTAAGATTGTCAAATTTGTTGGCATATAGTTGGGCAAAATAATTCCTAATTGTTGTTTTAATTTCCTCTTCCTTGGTGGTAGTTTCACCCTTTACATTCTTGATACTAGTAATTTGGTTTTCTTCTTTCTTTTTTTTAAATTAGATTAACCAAAGGTTTATCTATTTTATTGGTTTTTTTTATAAAACCAGCTCTTAGTTTTATTTATTAGTTCAATAGTTTCCTTAATTTCAATTTTCTTAATTTTTCCTTTGGTGTTCAATATTTCTAATTTCATGTTTAATTGAGGATTTTTAAGCTGTTCTTTTTCTAGTTTTTCTAGTTGTATGCCCAATTCATTGATCTCCTCTTTTTCTATTTTATTTATGTAAGCATTTAGAGATATAAAACTTCCCCTAAGAACTGCTTTTGCTGCATCCCATAAGTTTTGGTATGTTGTCTCATTATTGTCATTCTCTTGAATGTAATTCTTGATTGTTTCTATGATTTGTTGTTTGACCCAATCATTTTTTAGGATTAGATTATTTAGTTTCCAATTATTTTTCAGTCTATCTTTCCATGGCCCTTTATTACATATAATTTTTATTGCATCGTGATCTGAAAAGGATGCATTTAATATTTCTGGCTTTCTGCATTGGATTGTGAGGTTTTTATGCCATAGCACATGGTCAATTTTTGTATATGTGCCATGTACCTCTGAGAAAAAGATATATTCCTTTCTATCCCCATTCAGTTTTCTCCAGAGGTCTATCATACCTAACTTTTCTAATGTTCTATTCACTTCCTTAACTTCTTTCTTGTTTATTTTGTGGTTAGATTTATCTAGTTCAGAGAGGGGGAGGTTGAGGTCCCCCACTAGTATAGTTTTGCTGTCTATTTCTTCCTGTAAGTCCCTGAACTTCTCTTCTAAGAATTTGGATGCTATACCATTTGGTGCATATATGTTTAGTAATGATATTACTTCATTGTCTATGGTACCTTTTAGCAGGATGTAGTTTCCTTCCTTATCTCTTTTGATAAGATCTATTTTTGCTTTTGCTTTGTCTGAGATCAGGATTGCTACCCCTGCTTTTTTTACTTCAGCTGGAGCATAATATATTTTGCTCCAGCCTTTTACCTTTACCCTGTATGTGTCACTCTTTTTCAAATGTGTTTCCTGTAAACAACATATTGTAGGACTATGGTTTTTAGTCCAATCTGCTATATGCTTCCATTTTATGGAAGAGTTCATCCCATGCACATTTACAGTTATGATTACTATCTGTGTCTTTTCTCCATCCTTTTTCCCCCCTCTTTATGCTTTTCTTTCTCCTTCTCCTTTCCCCCCCTCACTAGTGTTTTGCTTTTGACCAGCACCTCCTTCCGTCCCACCTCCTTTCTATTATCCCTTTCCCTTTTCTTCCCCTTTACCCTTACTGCTTCTTCCCTCCCTTCTATTCCCCCTCCCTTTTCTTTCCCCTTTCCCCTCCTACTACCTATAGTGCAAGTTAGATTTCTACACCTAACTGATTATGTTATTCCCTTCTTGAGTCAAATCTGATGAGAGTAAGGTTCAAACAATGCTCATCCCCCTCCCTTATTTACCTCTGCTCTAATAGGTTTTTGTGTCTTTTCCTGTAATGTAATTTACCCTTGTCCGCCTCCTCCTTTCTCAGTACATTTTCTTAGCTCAGATTAATCCACTTACTTGCATCCTTTAACCCACTAGATTAAATTTTTTTTTGTCATTACATCAAAGTCAACTTATATCCACTCCCTTTATGTATACTCCTTTAACATGGTATAATAACAACACAGTCCTCAAGAGTTGCAAGTGTCATCTTGCCTTGTAGGGATGTAAACATTTTGCCCTCATTAACAACATATTGTATCTTTCTGTCCCATTTACCTTTTTATGTCTCTCTTGAATCTTATAGTTGAAAGTCAAATTTTTTGTTGAGCTCTGTTTTTTTTATCAGGAATGTTAGGAATTCCCCTATTTCATTGAATATCCATTTCCTTCCCTGAAAAATCGTGCTCATTTTGGCTGGGTAGTTAATCCTTGGCTGCATTCCAAGCTCCTTTGCCTTACCGGAATATCATGTTCCATGTCCTACAATCTTTTAATGTAGAGGCTGCAAGGTCCTGTGTAATCCTGACTGTGGTTCCATGATATTTAAATTGTTTCTTTCTGGCTGCTTGCAGTAATTTCTCTTTAATCTGGTAATTTTGGAATTTAGCTATTATATTCCTTGACATTTTCAATGTGGGATCTCTTTCAGATGGGGAACGGTGGATTCTTTCTATAGTTATTTTACCTTCAGGTTCTAAGACTTCAGGGTAGTTTTATTATTTCCTTAAGGATATTGTCTAGGCTCTTTTTTTCATCATGACTTTCAGGTAGGCCTATAATTTTTAAATTGTCTCTCCTGGATGAATTTTCCAAGTCAGCTGTTTTACCCATGAGGTATTTTATGTTTTCATCTATTTTTTCATTTTTTTGTTTCTGTTTAACTGATTCTTGCTCTCTCATAGAGTCATTAGTTTCCATTTGTTCAATTCTAATTTTTAACATTTTTTTCTGTTAGTTTTTGTGTTTTCTTCTTTAATTGGTCAATTGTATTTTTAAGGGATTTATTTTCTTCATTGTCATTTTTTTCCAATTGGCCAATTGTGTGTTTTAGGGACTTGTTTTCTTCAGTGTACTTTTTTCCAATTGGCCAATTGTACTTTTAAAGGACTCCTCTACCTCTCTCATTTGACATTTAAAATCCTTCTTGAGTTCTTCTAAGAAGGCTTTTGGGACTTCAGACCAGTTCATATTCCCTTTTGATGTTGCAGGTGTGGGTTTGATGACAGTGTTGTCCTCTTCAGAATTTCTGTCTTGATCTTCACTCTTCTCATAATATGAATCTATCATGTTTCTTTTTGCTCATGGTGTTTCTTTATTCCCTGGCCTTTAAAGAGATTAAGCTCTCTTGCTGGGGAGCAGAGGGCACTGACCCAAGCTTCTTGTGTTGGGATCCTAGGTGTTGGTCACTGGCTTTGTGTGCTGGGGCCTCTTATGTAGGCAATTGGAGGTTGTAGGGCTCTGGCAGCTTATCTGGTATTGGGCTGGAATCAGCAAGGCTGGGACTTTCAGGTAAATCTGGGTTGCCTAATTTTCCTTTCCTTTAGCTTTGTTTAGCTCCTTTTAGATAAGTGCTACCAGGTGTTTATCTGCCTGGGGCCCCTTGTCGTGCTGCCTCCTTTATTTCTGCTGAGGCACTGGAAGACTTCTTTGCTGTAGAATGCCGAGGCACCTGGTGGTTTTCTGAGCTGGTTTCCACCAGTTACCCCACCCTCACTGAGACACTTGGAGGTTCAGCTGTTGGTGTTTGCCTGCTCGACCACCTGAGCTTCGGGATCTCCTCCTGGTTGGCAGGTGGAGGCTGTAGGGTTCTGACAGCTTACCTGGTGTTGGGCTGGAATCAACAAGACTGGAACTTTTTGGCACCTCTAGGTTGCTTTCTTCAGCTCCTTTCAGACCAATGCTGCCGGGTGCTTATCTGCCTGGGGCCCTTTGTAGTGCTGCTTCCCTTATTTCTGATGGGGCACTGGGGAACCCATTTGCTGTAGAATGCCTAGGCACCAGAATCTCCTGGGCGACTCCTGTTTCATACTGCTCCGCTTCCCCCAGGGTAAAAGGGGCCTTTCCCATTAATTCCTCTAGCTACATGGGCTCCTGCAATGCTGCACCCCATCTTTCTTCTGGTTCAGCTGTTCCAAGGTTTTTTCTGGGGTGATATTTTCTGGGTTTTCAGAGGTTGATAGGGGAGGGTGAGAGCACTACCTATTTACTCCACCATCTTGGTTCCCCATGTTTGGAACACTTTGGAAGAAGCTGAGACAGTTATGTTTTCTTCTTGGATGATATTTGAAAGAACCAGAATCACAGGAAAGGAGCCCACTAACTCTTGAGGAAGCCCATCCCCCTCTGGGGTCACTAGAATTGTTAGCAAGCTTTTCTTTTCATGAAGCCTAACATTTGCAACTTTGCAACTTCTGCCCAGGGCTTATCATTCTGCCCTGAGGGACCAAATAGAACAAGTTTAATCTCTCTTCCACATAATGGTCTTTCAAATATTTCAAGACAACTATCATGTCGCACCTAAGTAACTATCTATTACAGGCTAGGGCTTCATGAGGCTGGACACCTTTTACTTATCTGAGTATTTTCTCTCCAACAGAGTCCTGTTCTCTTTCAATAATCTGGTGAATCCTGCAGAGATTCATTCTCAGAATCATATTTTTAAATGAATAAAACTAAATACATAGAATTAGAAAGAGACCAATGATATTTTAATGCAGTTATAAAAAATAAATGGAATAAAATAAAATAAAATAAAAAAGAAAGGTGAGGGCCAAATAGGGATAGATTAAGAATCCTAATCTTTTCTGTCCTGCTGCAGCATAGCTAAATCATTTCACCTTCTACATACAACTCTTCCCAGGCCAGCTGCTTCACATTTTTCTTTGCTTCATGAATTGTGATAGCCAGAGATTTCATCCCAGGAGGCCAGTCTATTAGTGATGAACTTCTTTGTATTTAGATAGGGAGGATCTCAAAATACAAATAAGATCTCTTGCTGGCACCATATTTGAAGGCTTTACAGTGTAGGAGAGCTTTGGAAAGCATGTGTTGCAGTGGTTCATCCTTTGAGCACCCAGGAATCCCTCCATGCTAGAATGAGGAATTGGAGCTGGATTCCATGCAGTAGGCATGGAGTCAGGAAAGAGAGAGGGATAGTCATGTTGATTGTCTGCTCTGACCAAGACACATTGGGGTCCTATGTTCAGCTCTTGGACACCACACATTAGGAAGGATACTGACATGCTGAAGTATGCCCAGAGAGACTGACCAGGCTGGTGAGAAGAATGAAAATCATTTCATAAGATGATGGGTATGAGTAATTGGGGATGTGTACCTTCGAAAAGATATTTTGTAGAAGGGAAATGATTGCTTTCTTCAAGTAGTTGAAGAGCTTTCAAGTGGCTCCAGAAAAGAGAATCAAGAGAATAAGTAGAAATTTCAGAAACAGCTTTTACCTTGACCTGAGGAAAAACATCCTAATAATCAGATCTCTCCAAAACATGAATGATTTTCCTTCAGAGGTAGTGATTTTCCCATCACTGGGAAGGCTTCAATAGGAGTAAATGTTTTTTATACTTGTCCTTTTAAGAAAAAACTTAATTATAAACCATAAAATCATTATCAGTTATTACTGTTTTATGAACAAAAATCTCAAATGAATTTTGTATATGAAATTGTAAAACAAATACATGTAGCTTTTTCATATCTGCCACTCTTCATTTCTTAAAAGTTAGTGTTTTTAAAACTGCAAGCTTTCAGAAAACTAATCGAAATCAAAGTCCTTTCCATTCCTCCTCTGTGCTTTGGATTTGTTGGGTGACCTGACAAGGGGTCCGTGGTTCCATGGTATAGCACTCGATCAGCAATGAGTCTTTCCTGGCCATTTACAAACATTTAGAAGCATATGCCCTCCAATTAGTCCTATGGTAAATGTTACAACTGTACATTTACAATCTAGGTAGTTAGGTGGTATAGTGGATTGAGTGCTGGTTCTGAGGTCAGGAAGACCTGAGTTCAAATGCAGTCCCAGACATTTCTTAGCTATGTACCTTTGGGCAAATTACTTAACTTCTTTCTGCCTCAGCTTCTTCATCTGCAAAATGGACACAATAACAGTGTGATGTTACTTAGCCATTTGGAAAGACTTAAAGATCTGCTTTGAATAGTGCTTGGAAATATAAAAAACAGGGTATTGATATCACAGGCAAGATGCCATGCCCTTACATGCAAAGGAGAGACTATTCATTGGTTATGCTGCATTTGCAAGTGAATTTGGTAGAGCCAATGCTGTGTAGCAACTGCTTTAAGTTTGAGCTCACTCTCCCAGGGTCTGAGGTAGTATGGGGAGAGTATGCTAATGATCCACCAGGATAAGTTTATACCAACTTGCTGTGCTATAACTTTTCAGGAAATATCCCTTAGTAAAGCTAATTGATGATAATTTGTTAAATTATATTGGGTAACAAAAAACTATTTCAATTGTTGATATTGGATAGATATTAATTGGGAATGGAGATTAATAATGGGGAGAGCATGCCAGAATGGAAAGAGGGGTACAACAACACTATAATACATTGAGATTACTCCTACAGCATTGAGGGGAAATATAGTGAGCCCCACTCCATGGGCCCAACTCATTAGTGCGTCTGTGTGTGTGTTTTTGTGTGAGTTGGATAAATACCCCAAGAGACTATGTGATCCTCACAATAAAAAGGGAAATTATGAGGTAAAAAAAGTAAGTAGGACTAGCACTTTCAGATTTCAAATTATTCTATGAGGTGATCATGATCAGATATACTATACAGTGATTAGTCACAAATGATGTCATTTTGGGGGAAAGGTAGAACAATAGCACAGAATGGGAAAGACAGAATTATAATCAAGGTTAAATGTTAAACTAGTGCTTGGGGGAAAAAAAAACAAATTACAAGCAAAGGGAAGGTGCTCATTTTTGAATGGTGGATGACATCAGCCAGAAAGACTAATAGAAGCAGAGGAACAAAAATTAGGAAGCTGATAACTCAATTGGATTTTGCCTTGATAAGACCAGATTTGAAATATCATGTTCAGATTAGGCCTCCTCGTTTTGGGAAAATATCAAAAACACAGAAAGCATCTAGACGACAATAACCAAGATGGTGATCACTCAATAAGGATTTTCTGTGCTTACTCTATGCCAGTGTCTATACTATAACTTGGAATACAAAGGAAAACAAAAGTACTTGCCTTCCAGGAGCTCACATTCTGTTGGGAGAGACACCGTGTAAATAACCAGCTATATATAAATTATAGGCAGAGTGAAGAGAAAATCATCTTAGAGAGGAAGGTACTATGTGCTCGACAGGCCGGAAAAAGTCTATTTTTTTCTTTTCCTTTTCTTTCTTTTTTTTTTTGAGGCAATTGGGGATAAGTGACTTGCCCAGGATCACCTAGGTAATAAATGTCTGGAACAGGATTTGAACTCAGATCCTATTTACTCCAGGGCTGGCACCCCAGCTACTGCACAGAAAAGGCTTCTTACATAATGTGGGATTTGAATTGTCTTAAGGAAAGCACAGGAAAATAAGCAGCAAAGGGGGGGGGGGAGTAAAGCATTTCAGGCCTGTGAGACAGGTGTAACGTTTGTGCGGAAAATAGAGTGTCATGTGTGTGGAAAGGCAAATAATTCAGTGCAGCTAGACTTTACACTGTGTGAATTTGAGTGAAATGTAAGGGTGAAAAGGTAGGAAGTAGCCAGGTTGTGAAGATTTTTATTTTTTAAATGATTCTTTATTGATATCTTTTGTTTTTACATGATCTAAATTTCTTCTAGTCTCTCTCCCTCTTTATCCCTCACATAGAGTTATTATGTAAACAGGTGTATTATGCCACAAAGGTAGTCCTTGATAAAAGGAAATTCCCTGCATACACCAAAATATTTCTAGACCACTTTTGTGGTAACAAAGAACTGGAAAGAAAGCAGGGAAAAGAATAATTATTTTTCTCTTAAGTAAATAACCAAATGTTACTTAAGATTAAGGTTTTCCCGTTCTGTTTCCTCATTCAGAAAACAATGCCTGTAGGTTATTCAGCAAGTCTCTGTAGGACATTGCTGATAGATAAGATTGCCCAAATTCTTGGGATACATACTTTTTGATCTTGGGTGGAATCCCAACCAACTAGAAGACCTTACAAACAGAATCCCGTTTAGGTGAGAACTTGCCCTTAGCATATAAGCCTTTGTCTTCGAAACCTTCCATTAGAACTTAGGGTGAGCCAACTTATGAAGGGGAAAACTAGCCAGTGTGTTCTGGGTAGAGAGGAATATTTTTGTCCAGATTGCTAGAGGAGACTGAGTTTCATGATCAGGTTACATTCTCAGCAGGATCTGAAGACTATTGCCCACCTCATCATTAATATGGACAACCTCTCATTGAATGTTAACCAATCAGAGTTGATGTCCGCCCTCAGGTCCATCCCCTTTTTGAAAGGATTTTTAAGCAATCAATGTTCTCCAAGGGGCACCTTTGGTTTCCAATTGTATCATTAACATCATCTTATTAATTATTTACTAGGCATAGTATGTCAATCGATTATTAAATACCCAGAAACTATATCTCTCAGACTTTTCATTTATCATGGCATATGACCAGTGACTGAGCACTGGCAAAACAAATTGTGGCACAGGAACACAATAGAATATGATTATTCTGTAAGATATAACAGCTATGATTAATATAGGAACATAGCAATGATTAACTTGTTCTGTTACAGAGTCCCGATAGTAGAGCAAAGAACACAACACACACACAATGAACATAACAATGTAAATGGAAGGAACCGCCCCAATCAATCAATAGAAGATGAGTGTTGCAAGATTCTAAAAAAATAATCATGGACCCAAAGAAGAGGAATAAGGCACTTCTCCATACACCTTTCCAGAAGGAGGAGATCCATGTTTGTGGAACATTGCATGTATTTTTAGACCTTTGCAATTAACATTTAAATTCACAAATGTAACCCATCAAAAAGAAAATGTATCTTTTCTAAAACAGAGTTGTTAGTATCACTTAATCTTAGCCATTATATCAGCAAAATAATAAAGGAATATTAAAGGACGGGAATTTTTCATTTTTTTTTTGTTTCACTGAAACATCACAGTGCCTGAGAAAAAGTATGTACTTCATAAATACGTGTTGTATTGAGTTGAATTCATGAAAAAGGATATTTCCTAAGCAACATTTTTTGCAAGGCACCTTTTACTTCATTGTTCTTTATACTGTAAATCAGGAGGTTCAACATGGGAATCATTACCATGTAGAAACAGATGCCACTTTATTTTTATCTGTTGAGTAACTGGACTTAGGCATCACATAAATGAATGTAATGGTGCCTTAGAAGAAAATGCCTGCTGTGAGGTGGGAGGTGCAAGTTGAGAAAGCTTTGGATCTCCCCACAGTGGACCTTATCTTCAGGATGGAGAAGAGGAGGTATACATAAGAGATTATGATGATTAACACTGTGATCATAATTATTGACCCAGCAGAGGCAGAAGAAAGAATTTCAGCAACATCATCTTGGGAGTAGGAAAGCTTCAAAAGTGGTAAATAGTCACAAAAAAGTGATTGATCTTATTGGGTCCACAGAAGGACAGATTCAATAAGGAACCAATGAAGATCAATGCATTTATACAACCACCCAGGTAGGATGTGATGAGGAACAGCATGCAGACCCTAGCAGATGTGTTGGTGGAGTAAAGGGTTACAGATGGCCATATACCTATCATAGGCCATCACAGCCAGCAGGGAGCACTCAGCCCTCCCAAAGCTGATTGCAAAGAACAGTTGGGCCACACAGCCTTCAGGACACATTATAGTTTTGTCCACAAGGAAGTTTTTGAGCATAACAGGTGTGACAGATGAGGAATATCCAATATCCACAAATGCCAAATGGCTGAGGAAAAGGTACATTGGAGTGTGAAGCTGAGAGCTATTTCTGATCAATGTGATTATGCTAAGGTTACCAACTAAGGTGACAGCATAGACACCTAGAAATATCACAAAGAGGATGACATGAAGGGTTGGATCATCTGTTAAGCCCAAAAGAATGAATTCAGTCACAGCAGTGCAGTTATTGCCAGACATCCATCCTGGAAAGAGAGCCTTTTAGAAGAAAAGAAGATTAAAATAGAATTCAGGACTAAGATTTGGATAGGTCTACTGCTGTATTGAGGAAACATTCACTGGTCACCTCCTACATGCCCATCCTACTATCATGCTCTCCTACTTTGCTCCTGTTCATCATGGCAATGCGCCCATAAGAAAAGGAGAGATGAATATATTCTTGTTGCTTCCAAATTTTTCCCTGGACCAACAATACTGTGTGATTGGCCAACTTTGCCATTGTGAGAATGTGCGAAAAGGCTATAAGAGTGAAGAGGATTATTTAATCACATCATAATCATATGATATTTGATCATATTGTACCTTTCTTAACTATATACAGAGACTGTATCCAAATGTGTAAATGCTGTTCTGCCAACTAACCAGCATTGTTATTCCCTTCCAATGAAACAGAGTCTGCTCTATGCTCCTTCATCTCTCACAGGACCACTTTCCACATCAGAAGATGTTATCCACATCGGACTACATGATTGTGAGGAAAATTCTGGTTGCTAATATAAACCTTATGTTCTATAATCACAAGAGAAGAAGAATCTCAACTCTGAGTCTTCTCAATATGTTTTTTTCATGACCTACTTGGGATTGTGACTTGCCCAAAGTCACACAGTTAGCATCAAGTGTCTAAGGATGGATTTGAACTCAGGTCCTACTGAATCCAGGGCCACCTCTCTATCCACTGCACTACCTTGTTGCCTCACTTCTCTGTATTTTTCTCCTAAAAGTTGGCATTTCTGCAAAGAGGAATCATTAAGCTAGATATTGCTAGCCTGAAGGACTACTGAAAATTTTCCATGGAAATGCTGCTGTTTCCAGGTAAAACAATGGAAAACACTTGCTCAACTGTTGTCACCATTTCCTGTTTACCTGTCAGGTCTTTCAATTTCAGAATAGCTGAGCAAATTCTAGTATAGAAAAACAGTGGCAATTTATGTGTCATAAGAAGTGAAGAATAACACTGATTTGGAGTAATATGAAAACACTTTCACTAACTAATGCAGAATGAACTAAGTAGAACTAGAATAACAAATTATATGATAACCACAATAATCACGAGAGGTTAAACCACTTGAAAGATTTCAGAACTTGCAACAAAATAGCAGCAAATCATCTCATCATAAGACTGATGAGGAAATATCATCCACCACTTCTCGGCAGAAATGTGATGGACTAGAGGTGCAGAATGAGACCTGTATCCTCAGCCATGGTGAATTCTTTGATTTAGTTTCCTTGACTATACAGATCTCTTACAAGAGAGGGCTTCCACTGTGAGTGGCAAGAGAAGTAGCTGACTGCATAGTGATAGACATGAGTGGATGAAAGGAACAAGAATAAAACATTTTCAAGATACCCAAGAGGAAAAAGGAAGTACAATTTTACATCCGCGTATACATGTATGTATATATGCATATATATATACACATACATATACATATGTATGTGACATTTCTTTTAAAGACCAAATTATAATGAAATGTTTACATTAGTATGTACTTGTTAAATTCCAAATGCAAGAAATTGTTTTAAATATTACTTTTTCCTGAAATATTCTTATTACTCCCAACTCTGAACTCATTTTTTTTCTCTTCTCAGGCTACTAAAAAATGATACAAAATATTGAGATAGTGTTCAACTCAGAGAAGACTCTGACTATAACACTCATTTATGGCTCTATGGTTCCACTCTTTCTTTTGATGACAAGAAATAGAATGAATGCCTTAGCTAAATAAAAATGTGTAGAGTGATGAGGCAATTTTTCAACACCTTCTGCTTCCCACTCTCCTCTCAAGAGAGGACTTTGGAACCCACTTTTATGACAAAAGAAAGACTGTCCCTGTGATCCCTTTTCTTTCCTCTTCTACAACTCAGTATTCATCAATATCATCCCCCTATTGTCTTTGCAGCAATCTCTGAAAGAGAGAGAGTCCTTCTTTTCTCCAGGGCCAATTCTTCAATTTGTTCTATTGATCCCATCCATCCTATCTCAACCTTAAACTTCTCCCATTGAAAACTACCCTGTAAGCTTTAAATGTTTTATCTATAGGCTTTTCCCCTTCTTCCTATAGATTTGGTGAGATCTGTCCAATCCTTTAAAACCTTTCATTTGATCCTGATAGTCTTTCAGGCTATTGTACCACATCTCCTCTTTCCTTGTCAGCTCTCAGGTGGGAAAATCTACGTTTTTGACTCCACTTCCTCTACTCACTTGTTAAAACATTTTAATCTGCTTTCTGACATCATCACTCCACTACAACCATAATCTGCAAAATTATCAACACTTTCTTCCTTCATTTATTTATTTATTTACTTATCTATTTATTTATTTATTTTTAATGGTAATTTTTATTTATTTTTTTGTTTTCAACATTTACTTCCACAAGATTTTGAGTTCCAAATTTTCACCCCATCTTGCCCCTCCCCCCACCCCAAGATGGTATGCATTCTAAATACCCCTTCTCCTAGTCTGTCTTCCCTTCTATCTCTGCCCCCCTTCTCTTATCCCCTTCCCCTTCAATTTTCCTGTAGGGCAGGATGCATTTCTGTACCCCATTTCCTGTATTTCTTATTTCCCGGTTGCATGTGAAAACATTTTTTTAAACATGTGTTTTTAAAACTTTGGGTTCCAAATTTTCTCCCTTCCTCCCTCCCCACCCACCCTCATTGATAAAGCAACCAACTAAATATAGGTTATATATGTGTAGTTATGCAAAACACTTCCATAGTAGACATGCTGTGAAAAACTAACTCTATTTTTCTTAATCCTATCCCACCCACCCATTTATCCCATTCTTTCTTTTGACCCTTTACCTCCTCAGAAGTATTTGCTTCTGATTACTCCCTTTACCAATCTGCCCTCCTCCCTATCATTCCCCTACTATCTTGTCTCCTTCCCCCCCTATTTTCCTGTAGGGTAAGACAGATTTCCACACCTAATTGAGTATGTATGTTATTCCCTCCTTAAGTCAAATCCTACGAGAATAAGATTCACTCATTCTGTCTCACCTTCCCCCGTTTCCCCTCCATTGTAAGAGCCTTTTCTTTTCTGTTTTTTTTTTGTGGGATAATTTACCCCATTCTACCTCTCCCTTTCTCCTTCTCCTAGTATATTCCTCTCTCACCCCTTAATTTTATTGTGACCCCTTCATTTTCAACTCACCCTGTACCCTCTATCTATCTATATCTATATATATACATACAAATAAAATGATTTCTAAATTTTAATATTTTTGTAATATTCATTTAAATTCATAGATGATAGGGACTTTTGCAAACATTGTATTTGTATCATTAGCATTCAGAAAGTGGCTAAAAAATAGTAAGCCCTTATTAAACATTTGTTGATTGATTGATTCTTGCACTTTCTGCAGCAGGTGACACAATGGACCACCTACTCTTGCTGGATACTTTTTCCTCATGATTTTCAGGACACTGATCCTCCTGGTACTAGTATTCTCCCTACCTGTCTGACCTTTCCTTCTCAGTCTCCTTTGCATATTATTAACCCTGTGCTGTCTCCTAATCATAAATGTTCCCCCAGGTCTGTCCTAGACCCTCTCCTTTTTTTCTATACTTTCTCAATGAATCCGTTAGCTTCCACTGCCATTAACATCTCCATCCAAATGAATGTTATGTAAATAAATATAGCCCTGAACTGAATCCACAAATCACTGATAGTTGGATATTTGTAACTAGATGTCCCCAAAGCATTTGAAACTCAACAAGTTCAAAAGAAAAATCATCTCATCCCAAACATTCAACCTAAAACCACTTAACTATAATAATTGTTTCTCTATTGTAGGTCTCATCATCCTTCCAAGAAACTTCATCTGTGATCCTGAAATCAATCCCTATTTTTCTCTCCATCTTCCATTTCCTAGCCACTCAGCTGCCAAGTCTTTCCAATTCCTCATCTACAACATATATCTCATATCCTCTCAAGGTCACTTAAATAGCCATCGACCTAAATCAGGTTTCATCTCCTTTCACTTGGATTATTGCAAGAACCTCTCAATTAGAAGTTCAGTCTCTCCTTCCTCTAAACTATCCTCTAAAAACCTACAAAAATGTAAAGCACATGGCTAATCATGTCACTTGCTTACCCAAGCCTTTAAGAGATCCCTTATTGTTTGGGGAGAAAATAACAATTCTTAACCTTGATATTTAGAGTCATGCACAATTTGAATCCAGCCTAACTCTTCAGATTTATTTCACCTTGTTCTCAGACATGCACTCTATATTCCAGCCCAACAGGCCTACTACTATTACCCCAGATTCAGAATTCTATCTCTATCTCTGTCTCTCTTCATAGGACATCCTCCACATTCCAAATACCCTACCTTATCTCTGCTTCTTAAAATCTCAAGCTTCCTTTGTGGTCCTGCAAGTGGGTCACCCTTATGGAAAGCCTAGTTTCTAAAACTGTCCCTCCTCAACTAATCATATATTTACTTATCTGTATAAATATTTTATCCCTTTGTCTCCAATAGAATGTAAGCTCCATGAATGTAAGGAATATTTTGCATTTTTTCCCTTTCTATCCCCAATTCCTTGGACAAAGCTCTGTGCATACTGGGCAGAGAAAAATATCCATTGAATGGAAGGCATCAACTCACTTTCAAAAACTTTAAGTCTCGTTTATATTGGTAAAATAATCATAATAAACAGATACCAGAAAAACTCAATGACACAATTTAAATTTCATAAATTACTTTCCTCCCACAATTTTTAGGGGAAAATATTATTATTCTCATTTTACAGATGAGATAACTGAGGATTACAGAGGTGTAGTCACTTACTCACAATCAGAGGCAGAGCCAGTAAGACTCAAATCCAGCTCTCCTAACTTCAAGTCCAATTCTCTTTCCTCTGTATCAACCAATGAATATATCAGTAAAATTCCCCCAGCTGAAGCCTCAGTCTGAGAAGTGGAGAGGGGGAGGAAATAATAAATGAAACAAATGTACCTTTAAATACACAGAGATCTTTACCAAAGGTATTCTTATCTAATCATGGTCTATCACGTACTTACTGTTTGTAGTGATGTTTCAGGATGTATGATACGGCCTATGGAAGAAAACATTTACTTACTAATATGTTGTAATAATGTTTCATGCATACACTTCTCTTAGAAATCTTTGACTTTATATGACCTATAAGGGACCAGATACATGAAGACCCAAATCAAGAATGAATCCTACTCATTAAAACAGAAGAATGGGGAGTTTGAGGCCCTATGCAAAACTGAAATCAGTATAAAGTTTGACATATCAATAGGAAGAGGAATAGACAGGCCCTCCTGAACTGAACTATAAATCAAAAATCAGATCTAAGTATTTTTACAGCAAAACCAAGAACAGCAGTGGTATCTATTGATAGAAGAAGATGATGACTTTAGACTCCAAGGAACTATCTTTCCACAGTGAGGAAATGTTTATGTTTGGTTTTATAGCATTTGGGATTTAAACCCTTGAGCACCTTGACGTCAAATGTAGCTGACATCATCAAAATGCCATTTGAAATCCACTGGGATTGAGAAAATTGCTAGCACAGAGATGAGTTGTTTGAGAAGTTCTCTAAATTCTCAGGGGCCTTCATTAATTTTTTCTTTGTCTGTGTTTATCCAGGATTTTTTTTGGTGAGGCAACTGGGGTTAAGTTGCTTGCCCAGGGTCACACAGCTAGTAAGCATCAAGTGTCTTGTCTGAGGCTGGATTTGAACTTGGGTCCTCCTGACTCCAGGGCCAGTGCTCTGTCACTGCACCACTTAGCTGCCCCCAGGATTTTTTTTTAAATGGAAAAAATCCAAAAACATTGGGTAGCAATATAATCAAACTAGTAAGTATGATCTGCTATGGAAACTCTCAAAAATTGTTCTGGGATCAATATGTAGTAATTGGCATTGTGACAATGATGACCAGGTATGAAAATTGGTCCTCATCACATCACCTGATTCATTTTGGTTCTATAATCATTCAAGTTTCTGCAATGTAGGTTAGCAATTCTATTGTTGGCATAATTAAGAAATTCCAAGAGCTCCTGAGAAATCCTAAACTATATTTTTAAAGTATCACAGTATCAATTACATAATCATCTGATTTTGTTGCTTTCTCAAAATTTTTACTCTTACTTTCCACTTTAATTAATAACCTATCCAGTTCATTTATTTCTAGTAGATTAATGTCCTTTTCAAATACACCTCACTTCCAATTCCATGGCCAAAGAGGCTCCTCTTTACCATGTGGATATGAAAACCATTCATAGAATATCTCTACTTGCTCTAAATGTCTTCAAGGCATTTTCACTACATGTCAGCATGCCATTCAGGAAGCAGCCTCTTCAATGTGGGGGATTGTATCCTCACCCCACTATATTTATTAAAATCTAAAACTTTATGAGTCTTACAACCCTTTTCTCCCTTTCATGTTCCCTTCCCATCATCACTGCAGAACCAGAAAGGACCAAACAGACCTCAGATATTTTGCATTTGCAGCAGCCACCTTACCAAAGGATCCTCAGTTTGGTTTTATCCACTGACTACAGAGGGACTATGCTTGAAAGAGACTGGGTCCTCTTCACTTTTCCCTTTCTTCTTCCCATAGGAAAATTTTGTGAAAAGCAAGATGTGTACAGGTGAGAGGGTGGGTTTGGCCACAGTGCACAAGCATTTCAAGAGTGACTGGAACAGGTCTGGTGGTGGAGGGGGCAGCATTTGAACAGCAACTAGAGCTCCATCCATTTTGGTCCAAGGAGCAGCCTGAGAATCCTGTCTGGAAACACCAGTCATTGTTTCTCTTCCATGAAGCACAATTGATAATGGTGATTAACCACTTCTTCAATTGTCTCTCCCAGTTTGGGAAAGCCTATATTAACTCAAAAGTTTCTTTCTTTTCTCTAGTTTATTTATATTTTTGTTTAATTAGCATTGCAATATAGCATCAGCTAAAAGTATGGTTGACCATAGCAATTTCCAGTTCATATATGTTTCATTATTGGGAATAGGATGTGATAGGGAGAGGCAGTAGGAAGCTACATAAAAAATGTTACAAAAAATATAGTGTTGGAAAATAGCAGGATCTCCCTGCCTGGGAACTCTGAATTTAGTTAAAAGGCTCCTGTTGATTTATATTCTATAACTTCCCAAAGTGGAGTAAAAAAGCATGAATCCAGATTTATCCTTCGACAAACATGAGCCTAACAATAATTTCTGTCTGGTGAAGGATTTGACAAGCTTACATAGCACAGCACATGGCCTTCTCTATTCTGCTCATGCTTTGTAAGAGCCTTCTAAAATGATGGAGCCAAGGGTGGCGACTAAAGGGCAAGTCTCATTTGGTGGAGGGGAGTAGCTGGAGAAGACTATCAGTGTCCACATTAGAAAGATGAGGGCCAAACAGGGATAGATTAAGGATGAGAAAATGAAGTGTCAGATGTGGGGAAAGGCAAATAGTCCAGTGCAGCTAGATTGTACATTGCATGGATGGAAGTAGTGTAAGACACAAAAGGTAGGCAACAGTCAGCTTGTGAAGATTTTTATTTTTTAAATGATTCTTTATTGATATCCTTTGTTTTTACATGATCTAAATTTCTTCTGGTCTCTCTCCCTCTTCACCCCTCACAAAGAGTTATTATGTAGAAAAAAGAACATATTTTTACAGGTGTGTTATGCCACAAAGGTAGTCCTTAATAAAAAGAAATTCCCTGCATATGCCAAAATATTTATAGCACCACTTTTGTGGTAGCAAAGAACTGGAAACAAATCAGGGGGAGAAATGATTATTTTTCTCTTACATTACTAACCTATTATTACTTAAGATTAAGGTTTTCTCTTTCTATTTCCTCATTCACATATCAACCCCTGCAGGTTATTCAGCCAGTCTCTAAAGGACACTGCTGATGGACTAGATTGCCCAAATCCTTCGGTACATGCTTTTGATCTTGGATGGAACCCCACCCAGCTAGAAGTCCTTACAAACAGAATCCAGTTTAGGTGAGAACTTGCCCTGAGTATATTAAATACCTGTCCTTGCAACCTTCCATTAGAATTTAGGGTAAGCCAGCTTATGAAGGGGAAAACCAGCCAGAGTGATCTGGGTAGAGATGATTTCTTTTATCCAGACTGCTAGAGGTGGTTGAGTCTCATGATCAGGTCATGTTCTCAGCAGAAAGAGCTGAAGACTTTTTGCCTCTCCCCATTAATATGTTAAATATTGACCCTCTCATTGAATGTTAACCAATCAGAGTTGATGTCCACCCTCAGGTACATCCCCTTTTCCAAAGGATTTTTAAGCATTCAATGTTCTCCAAGAGGCATCTTTGGTTTCCAAGAGTGCCACTTATATCATTTTATTTATTATTTACTAGGCATAATAAATTGATTATTAAATATCCAGAAACTATGTCTCTCAGACTTTTCATTTATCACAGCAGATGACCAGTGATTGGGGAATAGCTAAACAACTTGTGACACATGAATATAATGGAATATAATTTGCTGTAAGAAACAATAAATATGATTGATACAGAGACATAGGAATGATTTAAATTATCTATTACAGAGTGATGATAGCAGAGCCAACAACACAACACATGCAATGAACATAACAATGTAAATGGAAAGAACAGCCCCAACAAATCAATACAAAATGAGTGTTGCAAGATTCCAGAGAACAATCATGGACCCAAAGAAGAGCAATGAGAGACTTCTCCCTACTCATTTACAAAGGTTGGAAGTTCATGTTTATGGAACACATTGATTTTCAGAGCTTTGCAATCAATATTTAAAATCACAAATTTAATCCATAAAAATGAAAATATACTTTTCCTAAAACCCATTTAATGGTATCACTTAATCCTAACCAGTATATTGGTAAAACATTAGATCCTCTTCAGAAAAAAACAGTTTCATTTTTTTTTTTTTGCATCCCCCAAACCTTATGAAGTGCCTGGGACATAGAGTATACTGAATAAATACTTTTTGTATGGAGTTAAATTCATGAAAAAAAGTGTTTTTTACTCATTAGTTTTCTCAGTGCCCCTTTTACTTCATTGTTCCTTAGACTGTAGATCAATGGGTTCAACATGGGGATCATTACGATGTAGAAAACAGACATGACTTTATTCATATCAGTGGAATAGCTGGACTTAGGCATCACATAAATGAATGTAAGGGTGCCATAGAAGAGAGTGACTGCAGTGAGGTGGGAGGTGCAAGTTGAGAAAGCTTTGGATCTCCCCTCAGTGGACCTTATCTTCAGGACAGAGAAGAGGATATATACATAAGAGACTATGATAATTAGCACTGTGACCATAATTACTGACCCAGTAGATGCAGAAGGAAGAATTTCAGCAAGATCATCTTGGGAATAGGAAAGCTTCAAAAGTGGTGAATAATCACAGAAAAAATGGTTGATTTTGTTGGATCCACAGAAAGACCGATCCAATAAGCAACCAGTGAAGATCCAAGCATTCATGCAACTACCTAGGTAGGATGTGATGAGTAACACAGTGCAGACCCTTGCAGACATGTTAGTGGAGTAGAACAGAGGGCTACAGATGGCCACATACCGATCATAGGCCATCACAGCCAGCAGAAAGCACTCAGCTGTCCCAAAGGTGGCTCCACAGAACATCTGGGCCACACAGCCTCCAAGGGAGATTGTTGTTTTGTCCACAAGGAAGTTCTTGAGCATAACAGGTGTGACAGATGAGGAATATGCAGTGTCTACAAAAGCCAAGTGACTAAGGAAAAGGTACATTGGGGTGCCAAGTTGGGAGCTATTTCTGATCAATGTGATTATGCTAAGGTTACCAACTAAGGTGACAGCATAGACACCCAGAAATATCACAAAGAGGATGACACAAAAGGTTGAATCATCTGCCAACCCCAAAAGAATGAATTCAGTCACAGCAGTGCAGTTATTGCCAGACATCTATCTTGGTAAGAGTACCTATTAAGCAGAAGAAAAGGAGATTAAAATTAGAGGACTAAGATTTGGATATGTCTATTTATGTCTTCAGGAAACATTCACTGACCACCTCCTACATGCCACTCCTACTGCCTTACTCCCATTCTTGTGTCCTGTGCATCATGGCAGTGTACCACAATCAAAGCAGAGATTAAACAAATTTACTTCCTCCAAATTTTTCCCCATGGTTCAACCATACTACATGATTTGGGAATTTTATCATTTTGACAGTATGAAAAATTCTGTAAGAGTGAAGAGAATAGTTGAATTTACAACAATTTTTTTAACTATATGCAGAGACTATATCCAAATGTGTAACTGCTGTTCTGCCAACTAATCAGCATTGTTAATCCATTCCAAAGAAACAAAGTCTGCTTTGTGACCCCTCACCTCTCAAAAGACAACTTTCCACATCCAACGATGTTATCCACCTCATGCTCATTGAATATCAGGAAAGTCCTAGTTTCTAAGATGACCCTTATGCTTTAAAATCACAAAAAAAAGAATGGGAAAATCTGAATTCTAAGTATTCTCATTTTCCTTTGCTCCTAGAACTTAGTATTACTATGAAGGGCTAACATTATACCAGATATTGCCAGTTTGAAGGACTCTGGGAAATTTCTCATGGGAACATCTCCTGTTTTTACATAGAATCATGGAAAGCACTTGCTCAACCTGCTGTAACTATATCCTGTTTACTTATTGCTTCCTTCAATTGCAGAATAACTGAGCAAATTCTGGAATAGAAAAGTAGTGGCAAATTATTGTGCTATAAGCAGTGATGAATTTGAATGTTTTGGAGTAGTTCAAAAGAAAACACTTTCACTAACAGATGCAGAGTGAACTCAGTAGAATCAAAAGAACAATATATGTGATGATCACAATAACCATGAGAGGGGAAACAACTTTGAAAGACTTGAGAACTTAGACCAAAATCATGACAAATCATGGCTTCAAAAGAATGATGAGGAAATATTACCTGCCACTATTGGCAGAGAGTTGATGGACCTGAGAAGATTAAGATTCATCCTGTATCATTTATTTATTGATCCTATTTATAATTAATTGATTTTTGTCCTGTAACTGCTTTTGTCCTATAATTACTTAAGTCATGGTTTTTTGTCTCTGAAGTTATTTCAGAATTCAACTAGCCTGTAATGGGTTAATTTTACAAAGCCAGCTCCCTTGCTAATCACTTATCTATTTTTGCCTCAAGGAATTTAACTGCCCTTTGGGAATGTGTAGGAAAGCAAAGGAGTCTGGTCTAAAGTCTCTGCACCACCAACCTATACTTCAAGGATGTCTGGTTTCCTGTCTAAAAGTCTGGGCCGCTACCTCACACCTGTATGTCTTATAATGAGCATTTCTTATTCTCATGAGAGGAGAGTCATTGCTAGCCCCTATTATCAAACTTTCAATCAATCATGTTGTTCCCTGTACCTCAACTCTGTAACCAACCAGGTTCCTCTTAATCCCATGCTGTTATCTACTTGCTCTGTTCTTTGTTCTGCACTCCCCAAAATCTATAGAAGGAGATCTATCCTCTTGCTTAGGGTCTTTGACATTAGTAGAAGTAATCAAACCTCGGTTAATAAATGTTATCTTGCTCAGAGAGTCTCCTCAGTTTACTTTTTGGGTCAATTTAAAATTCAAAAGACTAGAAATATTGAAGGAGACAAGCATTTTCAAATATGGCTGATCTGTTGATTTGTGTTCCTTGACTCTATATATCTCTCACAAAGGAAAGTTTATATACATATGTGTATACATATATTTATATATATATATGTATATATGTATATATGTACACACACATATAATATTGCTTTTGAAGGCAAAACTACCTTGATAATATTTGCATTTGTTGGTTCTTGTTAAGTTTTAAATAAAAGAAATTATCTTAAATATTACATTTTCCTGGAATTATCTTATTACTCCCAACAGAAAATTCATATTTCCTCTTTCCTAAGTCCAACAAAAAAATATAAAATGTTGAAATGCTGAGAAAATAACTGACTATAATACTCATTTGTGAGTCTATAGTCCAGCTTTTTTGACCACAAGAAAAAAGAATACCTACTCTAAAAAAATTGTAGAGTGTTGAGGCAATTTTTCAATGCCTCCTATTTCACACTTCCCTCTCAAGAAAGGACTTTGCATCCTACTTTTATGACAAAAGGTCCCTGTGGGACTTCTTTTTTTTCCTCTTTTACAATTCAATATGCCTCAATATCATCTCTATTGTCTTTGCAACAGTCTCTGAAAAAGAGATAGTCCTTCTTTTCTCCATTGATTCCATTTCTCCTATTTCAAACCTAAACTTTACCCATTGAAAAATACCTCTTTAATTTTATCTGTGGGTTTCTTCCCTTCTTCCTACAAATGGACTCAGGTCTCTCTAATCCTTTAAAACCTTTCATTTGATGCTTCCTTCCTTTTAAGTTATCATACTATATCTCTTCTCTTTCCCAATATGCTCTCAGGGGAAAAAAACATCTACCCCTGTTGTGTATACTTCTGCTTCTACTCACTTTTTAATCCATTATAGTATCATACGGTTTCTGGGCCCATCACTCCACTGGACCTATTCTCTACAAAGTTATCAATAATTTCTCAATTTCCAAACCATAATATTTTCATAATCTTCATTTAAATTTCAAAACTATAGGGGTTTGGGGGGGTGTCTACCACAAGCATATGAAGACTTGCCCTGGCAGAATGGGTGGATGAGAACAATTTCTTCCAATGGCTATGTAGGCAGCTGAAGCAAGTGCTGTGAAGTGCTTACAAGTTGGTCAGACTTTGAAGGTGCCAAGGTCATCCATTGAATCCAGGACCATCAACAGTTGTCCTGACTTTTTTCTTGCCACTGAACTTTGATGACTCTGGAAGACAGAGTGAGGCTGATGACTTTGCGCAACTCTGCCTCACTTAAATCCAATTCACACACTAGTCAAGACATCACCCTGTGATTTCACTGGTCCTCTTTGAAAATGAATAATGAATAACATTAACATCTAGTAAAGTGACTGAAAAATAATAGGTACATAATAAATATTTGTTAGTTGATTGATTCTTGGCCTCTGCCCAGCACAGGACAAGATGGAAAACCTACTCTTCATGGATACTTTATCCTCATGAATTTTCATGCCACTGGCTCTCCTGGTACTGGTATTCTTGCTGCTGTATAACCTTTCCTTTTCAATCTCCTTTGCCAGATCATGATCCCTTAAAGCCTCCTAATTGTAAATGTGACCCAATCTCTGCCATAGGCCTTCTACTCTTTTTCTATACATTCTCAATGATCTCATTACCTTCCACTGCTATTAATTTTTCCATTCATGTAAATCCCAAATTTTTTATATCTAGCCCTGAACTCCTATCTACACATCACCAATAGTTGAACATTTTTACCTAGATGTCCCAAAAGCATTTCAAACTCAACAAGTCCAAAAAAGAACTCATCCTCAATTCTTCAGCCTAAAACCACTTATTTCCACAATTTCCTATTTCTGTTCAGGGCACATCCTTCCAGGTATCCTGGTTACAGTCCCGGAATAAATCTCTATTCTTCTCTCTATCTTCCCTTTCCCATCCAGTTAACTGCCAAATATTGCCACTTCTATATCCAGAACATATATCACATCTCATACTCACTCACATAACCACCACCCTGACTCATCTCCTCTCAATTGGATTATTACAAAAGCCTCTTAATTAGAAGTTCAGTCTCTTCTTCCTCTAAACTATCCTCTAAAAAAATCTATAAATATGATCTTCCTAAAGCACATAGATAACCATGTCAATTGTCCAATCAAGCCTTAAAGACAAAATAACAATTTTTCACCTTGATATTTAGAGTCATGCTCATTTTGAATCCAGCCTCCCTTTTCAGATTTGTTTCACTCTACTACCAGGCATATACTTTGTATTCCAACCAAACTAGCCCACTGTCTGTTCCCTAAACTCAGAATTCTATCCCCAGCTATGTTCCTCTCCTCAGGCCATCCTCCATGCTCCAAATGGCCTACCTCATCTCTGCTTCTTCGAATCTCAAGCTTCCTTTGTGGCTCAGCTAGTGGGTCAACAATTGTAGGAAGACTAGCTTCTAAAACTCTGTCCTTTCTCAACTTACCTTGAATTTACTTATCTGTGTACATATTTTACCTCTTTCTCTCCAATAGAACGTAAGTTCCCTAAGATTGATAACTGTTTTGCATTTTTTCTTTCTACCCCCAGTGCCTTGGACAAGATTCCATGAATAGTGGGCAGAGAAAAATATTAGTTGAATGGAAGGCACCACCTCATTTTTGAAACCCTCAAGAATTATTTATTTGTATTGGTGATAAAATTGTAATAATCATGTAACAAGAATACTAATAACTACAGCAATTTAAATTCTATAGGTTACATTCCTCCAATAACCTTTAAAGGAAAATAATGTTATTCTCATTTTACGTATGAGGAAACTGAGGATCACAAAGGTTCAGTCACTTACCTACAATCACAGATACAGCTAGCAAGTCAGATCTGGGATTTAAATCCAGCTCTCCTGACTTCAAGTCCACTTTTCTTTCCACTAAATCAACCAACAAATATATTATTGAAATTCATCTCCTCAAAGTCTGAATCTGAGAAGTGGGAAAGAAGTAATACATTAAAGAAATGTGCCAATGTATATGCATAGATCTTTACCTAAGGTGTCCTTACTTAACCATGTTCTATCAGGTACTTACTGTTTGTAGTGATATTTCAGGATATGTGCTATGACCGATGGTAGATCAGACTTTACTAACGTGGTGTAATAATGCCCCATAAATATAGCTCACTTCCAAAACTTTGTCTTTATAGGGCACGACAAGGAACTAGAAACATGAAGATCACAAATCAGGAATGAAATCTTACTGATTGAGAGAGAGAGAGAGAGAGATGCATGTAAAATCAAAATCAACACAAAGTTTGTCACGACAAGAGGAATAGACATAGCTATTGAGGGATAAATAAAAAATTAGATCTAAGTATTTTTATATCAAAATCAAGAACAGCAATGATACCTATTGTTGCAAGAAGATGATAACTATATACTCCATGTTATTATGTTTGCATGGCAGCACCTTATTTATGTTGGTTTTCTTAGTATTTGGGATATATCCCCTTGAGCACCCTAGCAAGAAATAGAACCTACATCATTAGAATGCCTTTTGAAATCCACTGGGATGGAGAAAATTACTAACATAGAGGTATGTTGTCTGAGAAGTTCTTTAAATTCTCAGGGGCTTTCATTCATTTTTTTCTTTGTCTACATTTATGCAGGATTTTTAAAAGGTGAAAAACAAGATTGGATAGCAACATAGCCAAGCTAATAAGTATGATCTGCCTTGGAAGCTCTTAACTACTGTTCTGGGATCAACATGCAGCAATTGTGATTGTGATGATGTTCACTAGCTATGAAAATTGGTCCTCATTATCTCAACAGATCCATTCTGGCCAGGCCACAACCCATAGTGATTACACATACATACAACTAAGGCTGAAAAGACCAAATATGAAACTTAGCTTAGTAGAAACTGTAGATTCTGGCACAGAGGTACTCTTTACAGTGAAGCCAATTGTCTATAGGTGAAGGCAGCATTGACAATCTTTTTAAGGCTCCTGATTAAAATTTTCCCTGGAATATAAAAGCATTTATAATACATGACACAGAGATTTTCCACAGGACTTTTGACAGATGCTGTGAGAAAGCTGAGGACCAGGAGATAAGCATCCTTCACTCCCTGGTCATTCAAGGGGAAAAGAAATTCTAGAAATTGGTGAGATGCTTTGGTCTTGTCCCCTCTGCCTTTGAAACAAAGAAGCTTGAAAGGAGTTCCTTTAAAAAAGACCTTCAGGTATGTTAACTTATCACATCACGGATCACCATAGGACCAATTGGAACTTGTGTAATTAACAACTTTAGATCTCACTGTTATACAGATACACACACACACACATTCCTTTAGTATATTAAATAGAATTTGGTTAAATGGATATTTTGGAGGCAGGATCAAGTTAAGGAGGAAATCAAGAAGGAGAATCCAATAGGTGGAGAATCATGAGCCAGGCAAGTTATATGAACTATCCAAACCGGATAGGAACCCAGGAAGACACTAGGGAAATTCAAAGGTTGGGAAGGTCTAGGAGATGGGGGGACAATCTGCACATTTTCAGAGAAAATGAGTTATATTCTGAGGTTATAGATCTCCAGGCTCTTTTACTCTTGTTCAGTTTGTTGATGTAATACATCTGAAGCTTAGATTGCCACCTAGTGGCTTACATAGATATAATATCGAAAAGGGATTCTCCAGACATGGCAACTTTTCTGTTCTATGAAACATTGTTCTATTAACTGAGCAATTATATCACAAGCCTTTGGAATCTTTCATTTCTTACACCTGAATCATATTTCAGAACATATTATTCTTTCATTCTTTTTTCCTCCTTTTTTTTAGGTAATTAGGGTTAAGTGACTTGCCCAGGATCACACAACCAATAAATGTGAAGCATCTGGTCTGAGGCCAGATTTGAATTCAGTTCCTCCTGACTCCAGGGCTGGTACTCTATCTGCTGCACCACCTACCAGTCTCCAGAACATATTTTTCATTCTTCTTACCCATGCTCATTTTTAAATGGAAATAATCTAATTTTAAATTAGATGGTCCTTTTGAGTTATTTATATTTCTCTACTGCCTCGATCTTTGTAAAAGATTTTTTACATTTAATTTTTTCTCAATTTCATGTAAACAAAAATTTTAACTTTTTTTATTCTGAGTTCCACGTTTCCCCCTCCCTCCTTTCCCTCCAACCTCATTGAGAATGCAAGCAATTTGTTATAGATTCTATATTTGCTGTCCTGCAGAACATTTTCATATTAGCCATGTTGCAAAAGAAAATGAAACCAAAAAAAAAACCAAGAATAATAAAGCGGAAAAAAAATGCTTTAATTTGCATTCAGATTTTATCAGTTCTTTCTCTAGAGGTGGATAGCATTTTTTTCATCATAAGTCCTTCAGAATTGTCTTGGATCATTGTATTGCTGAGAATAGCAAGTCATTCAAAATTGATCATTGTAGAATATTGCTATTACTGTGTACACTGTTCTCCTGGTTCTGCTCATTTCACTTTGGATCACTTCATATAAGTCTTCCTATGTTTTCCTGAAAGCATCCTGCTCTTTATTTCTTAGAGCACAGTAATATAACATCTTAATTATATGCCCAACTTGTTTAGTCATTTCTTAATTAATGGGCATCCTTTCAATTTCCAATCTTGGCCATCACAAACAACTTGTTAGAAATATTTTTGTATATATAAATCCTTTTACTTTTCCTTTGACCTTTTTGGGATACAAAGCTAGTAATTGCATTGCTGGATCAATGGGTATGCACAATTTGATAGCCCCTTGGGCATAGTTCCAAATTGTTCTCCAGAATGGTTGGATCACCAATAGTTCATTACTGTTCCTATTTTTCCACATCTCTTCCAACATTTGTCATTTTTCTCTTTTATCATATTAGCCAATTGCTTTCCAGTTTTCCAAGCACTTTTTTGTCAAATACTAGGTTTTTGTCCCAAAATCTTGGATCTTTGAGTTTTTCAAAAAACTAGGTTACTGTGGTTATTCACTATGGCATATAGGGGACCTAAACTATTCTACTGATCCACCACTCTATTTCTTAGCCAGTACCATATTGTTTGGTTGATTACCACCTGTAATACAGTTTGAGATCTGGAACTGCTAAGTTATTTTCACATTTTTTTCATTGATTCCCTTAATATTCTTGACCTTTTGTTATTCTAAATGAATTTTGTTAATATTCTTTTCTAGTTTTATACATTTTTGATATTTTTATAGGTATTCCTCTGGATGAGTCAATTAATTTAGGTGGAATCATCATTTTTGCTATATTGGCTCAACCTATCCATGAGCAATCAATATTTCTTCAGTTGTTCAGATCTAACACAATTAGTGTGAAAAGTGTTCTGTAATTATGTTCATACAGTTTCTAGGTTTGTCTTGGCAGGTAGACTTCAAAGTATTTTATATTGTCTGCAGTTATTTTATGGAATTTCTCCTTTTATCTCTTCCTGCTAGACTTTGTTGATAGCATATAGAAATGCCAATCATTTCTTCATAATATATGTTGACACATAAACTATAATTATTTTCACAGTGGTCTTTTTGCAAATTATTTTAATAAGCTCTTTAATACAAAATGGAAAAAAAATTCTCTCTCCCAGTCTATATAAATCTATATTAACTCAAAACTTCCTTGTTTTATCTACCTTGTTTGCATTTACATTCAATTAACATTGTAATATGACATCAGCTAAAAGTGTGACTAATCACAGAAATTTCTGGTTTGTATATTTTTCATTATTGGGAATTGGATGCAAGAGAGGGACAGTGGCAGGTTACACAAAAAAAATTTCAGAAAAATTGCAGGATCTTCTTCCTAGGAACTCTGAACTCAATTAAAGAGGATCATATTGATTTTTATTCTGTAACTTCCCAAAGTGAGGCAAAAGCATGAATCTAGTTTTTCCCTTAGGTAAAATATGAGCATAGCTGAGTTTGTGAACAGTCTGTATGAATTCAGTATTGGCCAAGACTGACAACTGAGTCATGACATACATTCATCTATCTCTGCTTCAATGGAAACATTTTACTGTTAATTGGAGGGAAGACCTACAATGAGTATTTTCCCGTAATTAACATAAGAATGAAATATATTTAGTGACCATTGGATATAACTGTTATCTCCTGGTGGACAGCATCCCCAGCACAATTGCTAATAAATTATTTTGAGGGTGACCTGGGAAGAAGTTTCTATTATCTTATACTTGTTACAGTTTGAGTTCAGAGGTAGGAACATAGCCCATTCAGGTTTTTATCACAAGTTATTAAAAGGGAAAGTTGTTGAACTTTTGTCATGCAACATATGTGATTGCAAAGGTTTCAGAGACAACTGAACTCAATATTTCAGTTAAAATGATTGCATTAAACTCTACTCAATATAATATTTCTGCTACTTAGGAAGTTTTCATTTCAATA
The DNA here is from genome assembly GCF_900497805.2 of Vombatus ursinus. Lineage (NCBI taxonomy): Eukaryota > Metazoa > Chordata > Mammalia > Diprotodontia > Vombatidae > Vombatus > Vombatus ursinus. Next base: position 74,113 of record NW_020947661.1, on the reverse strand, counting down.
TACAATAATACATGCCTCACTTGTTCCACTATAATAGGCCAAGCCAGATCCAGTTATACTGGAAGAGCTCAAAAGGGATTTGAAAAACCAAATGAGAGAAGTAAAGAAAAAATTGGGAAAAGAAATGAGCATGATATAAGAAAATTATGAAAAAGAGAGTCATCAGCTTGGAAAAGGAAGTACAAAAAAATTACCAAAGAAAGCAACACTTTAAAAACAGAACAGGCCAAAGAGGTACAAAAATCCACTGAAGAGAATTCCTTAAAAAGTACAATTGAAGAAATAGAAAAAGATGCACAAAAATTCAATGAAGAGAAAAACTCTTAAAAAAGTAGAACTACCTAAATGAAAAAGGAGGTACAAAAGCTTCCTGAAGAAAATCATTCCTTAAAAATCAGAATTGGGCAAATGGAAGTTAATGACTTCATTAGACATTAAGAAATAATAAAACAAAATAAAAATGAAAACTGGAAGAAAATATTAATTAGAATAGGCAATAAGGAAATAAAACTATTACTCTTTTTGAGTGCTATGATGGTATACTTAAAGAATTCTAGAGAATCAACTAAAAAACAAGTTCAAATAATTAGCAGTTTTGGTGGGATTGCAGGATACAAAATAAATCAATGTAAATCAACAGCATTTCTATGTATTACCACCAGAGTTGAGCAGCAAAAGATAGAAAAAAGAATTCCATTTAAAATAACTATAGACAATATAAAATACTTGAGAGTCTACTTGTCAAGATAAACACAAGAACTATATGAAGACAATTATAAAATACTTTTCATACAAATAAAGTCATATCTAAATAATTGGAAAAATATTAATTGCTCATAGGCAGGTCAAACCACTATAAAAATGGCAATTCTAGAAAAATTAATATACTTTCTCAGTGCCATGCCAGCAAAATTACCAAAAATATTTTATAGGGTTAGAAAAAAATTTTTTTAATTCATCTGGATAAACAAAAGGTCACGAATATCAAGGAAATCAATTTTTAAAAAGGTGAAAGAATATGGCCCAGCCATACCAGATCTCTAACTGTATCACAAAATGGTAATCATCAAACCAGTCTGATACTCACTAAGAAATAGCATAGTGGATCAGGGGAATATATTAGGTACATAATATACAATAGTCAAGGACCACAAGAATATGTTTGATAAACCCAAAGACCCAACCCTGTGGGACAAGAAATCATCATTTGACAAAAACTGCTTGGAAAACTAGAGAGCAGCTTGGCAGAAACTAGATATAGACCAACATCTCACATGGTATACCAAGGTAACGTCAAAATGGGTACATGATTTAGACATAAAGAATGATATCATAATCAAATTAGAAGAAGATGGAATAGTTTACCTGTCAGACTTATGGATAAGGGAAGAACTTATGACAAAACAAGAGATAAAGAGCAATATGGAATATAAAATGGATAATTTTGGTCACATATAATTAAAATGGGTTTGTAAAAACAAAACCAATGCAGCCAAGATTTAGAAAGAAAGCAGAAAATGGGGGGAAAATTCTACAGCAAGTTTCTCTAACAAAGGTCTGATTTCTCAAATATAGAGAATGGAGTCAAAGTTATAAGAATACAAGTCATTCCTCAATTAATATCAACTGATATCAGAGATATTGATATCAGAGGGTATGAACAGGCAATTTTCAGAAGAAATAAAAGCTCTCTAAAGTCACATGAAAGAATGCTCTAAATCACTATTGATTAGAGAAATGCAAATTAAACCAACTCTGAGATACCATCACAGAGCTTTCAAATTGGCTAATATGACTGAAAGGGAAAAATGACAAATGTTTGAGCAGATATGGGAAAATTGGGACACTAATGTACTACTACTGGTGGAATTGTGAATTTATCTAACCATATTGGAGTGCAATTTTAAATTATGCCCAAAGGGTTATCAAATTGTGCATACCCTTTGACTTACCAATACTACTACTTAGTCTATACCCCAAAGAGATCAAAGAAAAAGGAAAAGAACCCTTGCATACAAAAATATTTCTAGTGGCTCTTTTTGTGGTGGCAAAGACTTGGAATGCCCATCAATTGGGGAATAGCTGAAGAAAATGTGTTATATCATTGTGATGGCATACTATTGTGCTCTAAGAAATGACAAAGGAGATGGATTCAGAAAAATCTGAAAAAAGTAAGTGAACTGATGCAAAGGGAAGTGAACAGAACCAGGAAAACAATGTACATAGTTAAAATAATATTTTATGATTGCGTTTGAATGACTTAGCTATTCTATTGATATTATGATTTTTATAATTTTTATTATTGATATAATTAATTGTGTTAATAGCTTTTCCTTACGTTAAATAATCCCTGCTTACCTGGTATGAATCCCACTTAGTCAAAATGCATAATCTTTGTAATATATGATTGTAATTTTTTAGCTAGTATATTATTTAGGATTTTTGCATCCATATCCAGTAATGAAATTTGTCTATAATTTCTTTCTCTGTTTTTACTTTTCCTGGTTTAGGTATCAGTATCATATTTGCTTCATAAAAGGAGTTTTATAGGATCTCTTCTTTGCCTATTATTCCAAATAATTTACCTAATATTGGAATTAGTTGGTCTTTAAATATTTGGTAGAATTCACCTGTAAATCCATGTGGTCCTGGTGCTTTTTTCTTAGGAAGCTCATTTATGGTCTGTTCAATTTCTTTTTCTAATATAGTTCCATTTAAATAATCTATTTCATCTTCTGCTAATCCAGGCAATTTGCATTTTTGTAAATATTCTTCCATTTTGCTGAAGTTGTTAAATTTATTGGCATATAGTTGGGCAAAATAACTCCTTATAATTGCTTTGATTTCATCTTCTTTAGTGGCATATTCACCCTTTTCATTTTTGATACTAGTAATTCAATTTTCTTCTCTCTTTTTTAAATCATATTAACCAATGGTTTATCTATTTTATTGACTTTTGTGGAACACCAATTCCTAGTTTTATTTATTAATTCAAGTGTTTTCTTGCACTCAATTTTATTAATTTCACATTTAATTTTTAGGATTTCCACTTTAGTATTTAATGGTGGATTTTTAATTTGTTCTTTTTCTAGTTTGTTTTTTAATTGCATACCCAGTTCATTGGTCTGCTCTTCCTCTTTTTCATTTATATAAGCACTTAAAGATATAAATTTTCCTCTGATTACTACTTTTGCTGTATCCCATAGGTTTTGATATGTTGTTTCATTATTGTCACTTTCTTTTATGAAATTACTTATTGTCTCTATTATTTGTTCTTTAACCCAAACATTCTCTAAGATTAGATTGTTTAGTTTCCACTTAGTTTTTCTATATTTCCATGGTCCCTTATTAAATATAATTTTATTGCATTGTGGTCTGTAAATGAAGTGTTTACTATTTCTGCTTTTCTGCTTTTAACTATAAAATTTTTGTGTCCTCATATGCGGTCACTCTTTGTAAATGTATCATGTGCTACTGAGAAAAAGGTGGATTCCTCTCTATTTCCATTCAGTTCTCTTCAGATATGTATCATATCTAGCTTATCTAAAATTCTATTCACTTCCTTAACTGCTTTCTTATTTATTTTTTGCTTAGATTTTCTACTTCTGAGAAGGGAAGATTAGAGTCCCCCACTATTGTAGTACTACTTTCTATTTCCACATGCAATTCACTTAACTATTCTTTTAAAAATTTAGATGCTATAGTATTTAATGTATAAGTTTAATATTGATATTGCTTTGTTATCTATGGTACTTTTTATCATAATGTATTTTACCTGCTTATCTCTTTTAATTAAATCAATTTTAGTTTTGACTTTGTCTGATATCATAATTACTACCTCTGCTTTTTTTTTTACATTGACTAAGGCAAAATACATTCTACTTCAGCCATTTGTTTTAACTCTGTGCATCTCTTTAAATGTGTTTCTTGAAAGCAGCATATTATCCACATAAATTGTTGGCATTTCTATATATTACTAATAAAGTCCAACAGCAAGAGATAGAAAGAGAAATTCCCTTTAAAGTTACTGTAAACATTATAAAAAAAATTTGAGCATCAACCTGCCAAAACAAACTCAAGAAATACATGAACACAATAACAAAAAACTTTTCACACATATAAAGTCAAATCTAAATAATTGGAAAAATATTGGTTGCTTCTGGGTAAGTTGAGCTAATATAATAAAAATGATAATTCTACCTAAATTAATTTATTTGTTCAGTGCCATATCAATCAAACTCCCCAAAAATATTTTATAGAGCTAGAAAAAACAATAACAAAATTCATCTGAAAGAACAAAATGTCCAGAATATCAAGAGAACTAATGGAAAGTAATGCAGGGGAAGGTGACCTAGCTATACCAGATCTTAAATTGTATTATAAAGCAGCGATCATCAAACTACTTGGTACTGGCTAAGAAACAGAGTGATGGATCAGTGGAATAGGTTAGGTATGCAAGATACAACAGTCAATGACTATAGTAATCTACTATTTGATAAAACCAAAGACTCCAGCCTCTGGTATAAGAACTCACTAGTTAACAAAAACTGCTAGGAAAACTGGAAAATAGTATAGCAGGAACTAGGCAATTAAGTTGGTCTAGGCATAGACCAACATGTTACACCTTCTCCCAAGATAAAGTCAAAATGAGTGCATGATTTAGATATAAAGGCTGATACTATAAGCAAATTAGGAGAGCAAAGAATAGTTTACTTATCAGATCTGTGGAGAAGGGAAGAATTTATGACCAAACAAGAGATAGAGAACATTATGAAATGCAAAATGGATTACTTTGATTACATTAAATTAAAAAGTTTTTGCACAAACAAAGCCAATGCAACCAAGATTAGAAGGGAAGGAGAAAGCTGAGAAACAATTTTTACAGCCAGTGTCTCTGATAAAGGCCTCATTTCTAAAACATATACAGAACTGAGATGAATTTATAAGAATACAAGTCATTCTCCAATTCATAAATGGTCAATGTAGGCACATTTCAGAGGAAGAAATTAAAGCTATCTATAGTCATATAAAAATGCTCTAAATCACTATTGATTAGAGAAATGCACATCAAAAGAATTCTGAGGTACCACATCACACCTACCAGATTGGTTAACATAACAAAACAGGATAATGAAAAATTCTGGAGAAGACGTGGGAAAATTGCAACACTAATGGAGTGTTGGTGGAGTTCCGAACTGATCCAACCATTCTGGAGAGAAATGTAGAACTATGCCCAAAGGGCTTTAAATTATGTGCACCGTTTGACCCAACAATACCACTTCTAGGTCTGTAGCCCAAAAAGAGCATGAAAATGGGGAAAGAACCTACATGTACAAAAGTATTTATAGCAGCTCTTTTTGTGGTGGCAAAGAATTAGAAATTGAAGGGATGCCCATCAATTGGGGAATGACTGAACAAGTTGTAGTATATGAATGTAATGGAATACTATTATCCTGTAAGAAATGATATGCAGACTGACTTCAGAAAAACCTGGAAAGACTTATATGAACTGATGCTGAATGAAATGAGCAGAACCAGGAGAACATTGTAAATAACAACAGCCACATTGTGCAATGACTGACTTTGATAGACTTACCTCTTCTCAGCAATGCAAGGATCTAAGACAACTCCAAAAGACTCATGATGGAAAATGCTATCCACATCCAGAGAAAGAACTATGGAGTCTGAGTGCAGGTGGAAGCATACTATTTGCTCTCCTTTTCTTTTGTTGTTTTGTTTTATTTCTTCTTTCTCATGGTTCCTCCCATTAGTTCTAATTCTTCTATATATCTTGACAAATGTGAAAATATGCTTAATATGAATGTATAAGTAGAGTCTGTATCAGATTGCATGCCATCTTGAGGAGGGGGGAGGAAAAAGAAAGGTAGAAAATTTAAAACTCAAAATCTTATGAAAGTGAATGTTGAAAACTAAACATAAATAAATATTTTTTAAAAGAAAGCAGCATGTCATCAGATTCTGATTTTTAATCCATTCTGCTATCCATTTCTGTTTTATAGATGAATTGAACTTATTCACATTCAAAGTTATAATTATTATTTGTGTATTTCCCTCCCTCCTGTTTTTTCCTCACTATTGTCCTTCTCAGCCTCTTTTTTTTTACCTTATCCATCCTCTAGTTTACTTCTAACTACTACCTTGTTATTCCACACCCTTTTCAAGAATCTCTCCCTTATCTTCTCACCTAAGGCCCTTTTCTTTGTTCTACCCACTCTTCTAAGGGTCTCTCCCTTTTCTTCTCCCCCCACCCTCCTAAATCTTAGTTTATACAACTTTCTAATCCCCCCCTTATCTTGTTCCCCACCCTCTTATTTCTTTATAAATTTAGACTTTTATACCTCTAGATGTATATTGTTCCCTCTTTAAGACATATTTGATGAGAGTAGGGTTCCAACACTACCAGCCCTTCACCCCCATCTGATTCCTTTGTATCAGTTCTTCCTCTTGCACCTCATTTGTATGTGATAATTGCTCTTTTTAGTTTTTCCTACACAATTTTGCTTTTTAGAATCATCACATCATACTCAGCTCATTCCTAGTCTTTCTTTCAAACTACCCAATTACTAATGACAGCCTTAAGAACATGGTTTACATTTCCACTTCCACTATAAAAAGTAAACAGTTTGTCCTTAGTGAGCTCCTAGGAATTGGTCTTTGATGTTTACCTTGTATTTCTCTGGATCTTATGTGTCAAATTTTCTATTAAGTTATGGTCTTTCTATGACAAAAACCTGAAAGTCTGTCAATTCATTGAATATAATTTTTTTTTCATTCAAGATTATACTCAAATTTGCTGGGTAAGTTATTTTTGGCTGCAACCCCAGTTCTTTTGCTCTTCAATATATAGTGTTCCAAGATTTGGGGTCTTTTAGTACAGCAACTGCTAGGTCTTCTGTAATTCTAATTGTGGCTCTGTAGTATTTGAACTGTTTTTTCTTCTTGTTCACAATATATTCTCCTTAACCTGGAGGTTTTGAAATTTGGCTACGATATTCCTGTAGGTTTTCATCCTGGGATGTCTTTCAGGTGGTGATTGGTGGATTTTTTCTATTTCTACTTTTCCCTCTTGTTCTAAAACTTCAGGGCAATTTTCTTTAATTGTTTCTTGTAATATTGGTATCAAAATTATCTTTTGGGGGGCAGAGCCAAGATGGCAGAGTAAAAGCAGTGACTTGCTTGAGCTCTCCCCCAAACCCCTCCAAATACCTATTAGAAATAGCGCTAAACAAATTCTAAAGCAGCAGAACACACAAAAAGACAGAGTGAAGCAAATTTCCAGCCAAAGACAGCCTGGATGGTTTATCAGAAAGGTATATCGCACCAGGTTGAGGGAGGAATGCAGTTTGGTGTGGGCACAGAGACCACAGTGAACCTGGAGCAGGCCTCAGAGCACTGAATCAGGGGCAGCTGTGGCAGTTTCCAGACTTCTCAACCCATGAAGGGCAAAGACAACTTAGAAGGTCAGGGGGGAAAGTCTGTCTCTGCAGTGCTGAGAGAGAAGCACAGTGGAGTTCCAGCCCGATTCCCCGAGCTCGGTCCAGAGGCAGCGATTGCCTCCGGAGCTTCTGGTCCACAAATGGAGAGGGAATCAAGTGGCTGATCAGAGGGGGGTTGCAAGGATCTCTCTGCTGGTGCAAGATTCTCTTGCTTTGCCCATGCTTGGATCTGGGTCACAGTTTTGGATGGCGGTCCTGGGCCAAGGAGGAGTGCTGGCATGGTAGAGTTTGTAGTAGCTGTGGAGAGGAAATCCTCACAGTTCCAAGGCAGAAAAGAGTGCTTGTGGTCACTCATAGATCAGAGCACAGGCCAGGAAAGGAGCAAACACCTCACCCTTGATCATAGCAACTTGGAAGAACTGAAAATTTACAGTCCCTAGAAGTATCTCTGAAAACAGCTGCACAAAACCCCTGAAGCTTGAGATAGTACATTCTCCACTCTGGAAACAGACCCCTACCTTAACAAAGAGTTTATAACTCACATAATTTGCTGGGATATTGAGCAAACAGTGAAAAAAGAGTCAGACCATATTATTTTCCTTTGGTGACAAAGAAGATCAAAACATACAACCAGAAGAAGACAACAAAGCCAAAGCTCCTACAACCAAAGCCTCCAAGAAAAATATGAATTGGTCTCAGGCCAGGAAAGAGCTCAGAAAAGAATTTTGAGAAGCAAGTAAGAGAAGTAGAGGAAAAACTGAGAGTGATGCTAAAGGAGACCCCCAAAAAAATCCTGATGAAAATAACACCTTAAAAAATAGCATAACTCAAATGGCAAAAGAGGCCCAATAAGTCAATGAGGAGAAAAAAGCAAAATTGACCAAATGGAAAAGGAAGTCCAAAAGCTTACTGAAGAAAATACTTCTTTCAAAATTATAGTGCAGCAATTGGAAGCTAGTGACAATTTGAGAAATCAAGGCAGTGTAACACTAATCCAAAAGAATGAAAAAATAGAAGAGAATATGAAATATCTCATTGGAAAAACAACTGACCTGGAAAATGATCCAGGAGAGAGAACTTAAAAATTATTGGACTATCTGAAAGCCATGATCAAAAAAAGAGCCTAGACATTATCTTTCAAGAAATTATCAAGAAAAACTGCCCTGATATTCTAGAGCCAGAGGGCAAAATAGAAATTGAAAGAATCCACTGATCACCTCCTGAAAGAGATCTCCAAAGGAAAACTCCTAGGAATATTGTAGCCAAAATCCAGAATTCCCAGGTCAAGGAGAAAATATTGCAGGCAGCAAGAAGGAAATAATTCAAGTATTGTGGAAACACAATCAGGATAACAAAAGATTTAGCAGCTTCTACATTAAGGGTCCAGAGGGTATGGAATATGATATTCCAGAGGGCAAAGGAGACAGGACTACAACCAAGAATCACCTAACCAGCAAAACTGAGTATAATCCTTCAGGGTAAAAAATGGTCATTCAATAAAATAGGGGACTTTCAAGTATTCCTGAGCAAAAAACCAGAGCTGAATAGAAAATTTGACTTTCAAATACAAGACTCAAATGAAACATGGAAGAGGTAAACAGGAAAGAGAAATCATAAGAGACTTATTAAGGCTGAATTGTTTACATTCCTGCATTGAAAGATGATATTTATAACTCAGGAGTCCCTTGTCAGTATTAGGGTAGTGTGAGAGAAAAAATTATATGTATGTATAGATAGATAGATAGAGGGCACAGGGTGAGTTGAAGATGAAGGGGTGATATCTGGAAAATAAAATTAAGGGGTGAGAGAGGATTATACTGGGAGAAGGAAAAAGGGAGAAGTAGAATGGGGTGAATTATCTCACATGAAACAGGCAAGAAAAGGCTTTTACAGTGGAGGAGAAGTGGGGGAAGGTGAGAGGGAATGAGTGAATCCTATTCTCATAGGATTTGACTTAAGGAGGGAATAACATGCACAATGGGGTATGGAAATCTATCTTACCCTACAGGAAAATAAGGGGGAAGGGGACAAGAGAGCAGGGGGTTGATAGAGGAGAGGGAAGATTGGGGGAAGGCTAATCAAAAGCAAACACTTCTGAGGAGGGACAGGGTCAAAAGAGAGAATAGAAAAAATGGGGGGTAGGATAGGATGAAGGGAAATACACTTAGTTTTTCACAACAGGACTACTACGGAAGCGTTTTGCATGACTACACATCTATAACCTGTAGTGAGATGCTTACTTTTTCAATGAGGGTGGGTGGGGAGAGAGGAAGGGAGAAAATTTGTAACCCAAAGTTTTAAAAACACATGTTAAAAAATTTTTTTTAAAAAGATTCTTTTTTTGATCATAGCTTTCAGGCAGTCCAATTTTTTTTTCTCTTCTTGATCTGCTCTCCAGATCAGTCGATTTTTTAATGAGATGTTTCACATTTTCTTCTCTTTTTTCATTCCTTTTATTTTGTTTCATTATTTCTTGGTATCTTATAACATCATTTGCTTCACCTTCCTTAGTTCTAATTTTTAAGGAGTTGTTTTCTTCCTTAAGATTCTGGATGTCTTTTTCCAGTTGGTTGACTTTCTTTTCATATTTTTCTTGGTTTTCTTGGATTGTCCTTATTTTTTTTCCTAATTTTTTCTCAACCTTTCTTATTTGATTTTTAAAGTCAATTTTAAGTTCTTCCAAGAATTCTTTTGGGCAGGTGACCATTAAATGTTACTTTTTGGGGTAGGAGATGCTTTTTTTTGCTTCAGCACCCTCCTCTGAAAACAAACCCAAGGCTTCTCTATCCCCACAGTAGCTATCTGTGATTGGGTCCTTCGTCCTTTGCTTACTCATTTTTAATTTTTTTATTGGCAGCTTATTATTATAATCACCTCTAGCCCTGGGGTGTGGGGGATAGTGTCTCTGGCTTCAGGTCCTTCTTACTGTTGTTTTCTGAGTTTTGGCCTGGGACCAAGCTCTGCACTCCTTCCCCTCTTCAAGCCACAGCTAGTGCCCCCAGCCACACTATGCTGGAAATGCTCCTGTTCCCTGAGAACCCTCTAGTGGTTGTAACCTTCAGCTCTCCCCTCTGGCCTGGAACCAAAACCAAGAACTCAGCTCTCCTGTAAGTGCCCACAGCCAGCAGCATCCCCACCCCACTACTTCTGCACTCACCAGGCATGTGCTGGTTCATTCTTGCCTTCAGCCACAGCCAGGCAATCATGTCTTGGCAGCACAGCTGAGCCTCTGCAACAGACAAGTCTTTCAGTCTTCCCCTGCTAAGATGTCTGACCTCCTACACTGTTTGTAAGGTGAGAATTCCTGTGGCTGAGGCTGTTATATCCCAATCCAGCTGCCACAAGGGGTTGTTGTTTGTTGTTTCAGAGGAGATAGCCTGAGGGTGTTTACACTTTACTCTGGCCAAACCTCCATCGCTGGGGTCTTTCCTCAGGTCTTCTGCAGTTGTCCCAGAAGAATCACTGCTCTGTCCCAACTCTTGTTTATATTTGCCATTCTATATTCACCCTGAAGTGCTATTTTGTATTGTTTGTGGAGGAAATCTGAAGAACTTGGAATTTTCTGACCTACTCTGCCATCTTCCCAGAATCCCCCCATGGAAATCAAAATTTTTAAAAATGAATGCAACAACTGCTTTACATATAATTGGAAAAAAATAAAAGATGATTTGTCAAAATTAGGAAGGTGATAATTCCATTGGATTCAGCTTTAATAAGACCAGATATGGAATAACATATTCAGTCCTGACCTCATTTTAGATAGAAAATCTGGAGAACATCTAAAGGAGGATACTCAAGCAGGTGGTCAGTTAACAAGCATTTTGAGTGCTTACAATGTGTCACACATTACAATATAACTTGCTTTGCTAAGAAAAGCAGAAAAAGTCCCTGTCATCCATGAACTCACATTCTATTGAGGGAAACACCATGTAAATATCCAGGCACATACAAATTACAGACAAAGTAGATGGAAGGTTATCTTAGAGATGAAGCTACTATTAGCTAGAGAAGAAAGGCTCCTTGCAGAAGGTGGGATTTGAGTTGTCTTGAGGAAAGTACAGAAAACCAAACAGCAGAAGAAGGGGAACAAGGCATTTCAGAACTGTGAGACAGCCACTGTAAAGACATAGAAGATGGAATGTTACGTGTGGGGAAAGGCAAACAATCCAGTGTAGCTAGATTGGACACTGCATGGATGGGAGGAAAGTGTAAGACTAGAAAGGTAGGAAAAGAGCAGGTTATGGAGGTTTTTATTTTTTTATTCTTTATTGAAAACTCTTTTAGTTTTCATGAATTAAATTTCTTCTAGTATCTCACCTCTCATGAAGAGCTAAACCACAGGGGAAAAAAGAATACAATTTTCCAGGTATATTATTCCACAAAGGTAGTCCCAGATAAAAGGAAAGTCCCCACATACATCAAAATATTTGTAGCACCAATTTTGTGGATGCAAAAACTGGAAACAAAGCAGATGTCCAGTGATTGAGTAATGGCTAGACAAAGTATGGCACATGAAGGTAATGGAATATTACTGTGCTGTAAAAAAAACATGGCTAAAACAGAAGAAGATTTACATGATCTGATACAGAGTGATCATAGCAGAGCAAATAAAATAGCACGCACAATGAGTGTAAGAATGTAAATATAAAGAACAACCTCCATATATCAATAAAAAATGTGTTGCCAGATTCCAAAAACCAATCACAGATCCAAAGAAGAGCAATGAAAAGACATATCCCCCTACTCCTTTGCAGCAGAGGGAGATCCATGTTTGTGGAGCATTGCATGTCTTTTTAGACCTTTCCAATCAACATTTAAATTCACAACTTTAATGCATCAAAATAAAAATATACTTTTTCTAAAGCACACCTATTGGTATCATTTTATCCTAATAATTACATCAGTAGGATATTAATTCCTTATGGTCAAAGATAGTTGTATTTTTGTCCTTGAATCTCCAAAACATTGCAGTGTCTGACACATGGTATATATTTAATAAATATTAGTAATATTTAGTTGAATTCATGAAAAAGGATGTTTCCTACTCATCAGTCTTCTCAGGGCCTCCTTTACTTCATTGTTCCTAAGACTGTAGATCAGGGGGTTCAACATGGGGATCATTACAATGTAGAAAATAGAAAACACTTTATTCTCATCTGTTGAGTAATTGGATTTAGGCATCACATAAGTGAATGTAAGGGTCCCATAGAATGGAGTGACTGCCACGAGGTGGGAGGTACCAGTTGAGAAAGCTTTGGATCTTCCCTCAGAAGAGCTTATCTTCAGGACACAGAAGAGGATATATATATAAGAAATTATGATAATTAACACTGTGACCATAATTATTGACCCAGCAGAGGCAGCAAGAAGAATTTCAGCAAGGTTATCTTCAGAGTAAGAAAGTTTCAAAAGTGGTGAATAATCACAGACAAAATGATTAATCTTATTGGGTCCACAGAAGGACCAATTCAATAAATAGCCAGTGAAGGTCCAAGCATGTATACGACAGATAAGATGTGATGAGTAACAGAGTGCAGACCCTAGAAGACATGTTGGTGGAATAGAGTAGGGGGCTACAGATGGCCACATACCAATTGTAGGCCATCACAGCCAGCAGGAAGCATTCAGCTGTCCCAAAGGTGGCTCCACAGAACATCTGGGCCACACAGCCTCCAAGAGGAATTATAATTTTGTCCACAAGGAAGTTCTTGAGCATAACAAGTGGGACAGATGAGGAATATGCAGAGTCCACAAAAGCCAAATAACTAAGGAAAAGGTACATTGGAGTTTGAAGTTGGGAGCTATTTGTGATCAATATGATTATGCTAAGGTTACCAACTAATGTGACTGCATAGACACCTAGAAATATCACAAAGAGGATGACACAAAGAGTTGGATCATCTGTTAGCCCCAAAATAATGAATTCAGTCACAGCAGTGCAGACATCTGTCCTGGAAAGAGAGCCTGTTAGACAGGAAAAAAAGACTAAAATAGAATGCAGGACTAAGATTTGGATATGTTTATTGATGTATTCAGGAAGCCTTCACTGGCCACCTCCTGTGTGCCCATTGTACTCTCCTACTCCAATACTTTGCTCCTATGCACCATGGCAGAGTGACAATAAGCAAAGCAGAGATGAACAAATTAGTTTCCTTATAATCTTCCCAATGAGCAAATAGTATTGTTGCTTTGCCAATTTTGCCATTGTGACAGTGTAAAAAAACACGTAAAAGAGTGAGGAGAATGGTTGAATTCCCAACATAAGAACCTTTCTTAAATATATGCTGAGACAATATCCAAATGCGCAAATGCTGTTCTGCCAAATATCCTTTCCAAAGAAACTGAGTCTGCTTTGTGATTCCTGAGTTCTCACAGGACCACTCTCCACATCTAAAGATGGTATCCACCTCATGCTAATTGACTATAAGGAAAGTTCTGGTTTCTAAGATAATCCTTGTGCTCAAAAATCACAAGAGAAAATGAATGAGGAATCTGGATTCTAAGGCTTCTCATTTTACTTTGTTCCTAGAACTTGCCATGACTACAAAGGGCTATTATCAGGCTAGATATTGCCAGCCTGAAGAACTATGGGAAATTTCCCATGGGAACTTTGCTGATCAACCTGCTGTAACCGTATCCTGTTTACCTATTGCTTCCTTCAATTGCAGAATAGCTGAGCAAGCTCTAGTATAGGAAAGTAGTGGCAAATTATTGTGCCACAAGAAAAGATGAATATGGCTGCTTCAGAGTAATATGGGAACACTTTTGTTAACTGATGCAGAACAAACTGAGTAGAACAATTAATGTGATGACCACAATAATCATGATAAGGAAATAACTTTGAAAGACCTCAGAACTTTTACCAAAATAGTGACAAATCATATCTTCAAAAGGCAAATGAGGAAATATTACCTACTACTTCTTGGCAGAGAGGTGATGGACTTGAAAAGATTAAGATTGATCCTATACCATTTATTTATTGATCTATTTAAAATTAATTGGTTTTATCCTGTAACTGCTTTTGACTTGTAATTACTTAAGTCATAGTTCTTTGTCTCTGAAATCATTTCCAAATTCACCTGGCCTGTAATGGGTTAATTTTAGAAATTCAGATCCCCTGCTAATCACTAATATATTCTTGCCTCAGAGAATTTAGTTGCTTTAGGGAATATGTGGGAAAGCAAGGGAGTGGGGTCTGAGCTCTCCACAGCATGAAGTTATCTGTCAAGGATGTTTGGTTTCCTTTCCAAAAGTCTAAGCCACTATCTTGCACCTGTACCCAAACAATGAGCATTTCTTATTCTCATGAGAAAATAAGGATAGTCATTGCTAGCCCTAATTACCAACCTTCCAACCAATCATGTTGTTCCCTGCACCTCAGCTCTGTAACCAATGATGTTGCCCTTAAGCCCATGACATCATCTACCCTATTCTGTTTTTTGTTTTATATTTCCCAAAATCTATAAAAGAGAACTGTCCTCTTTCTCAGGGACTTGGACATCAATTGAGGTAATCCACTGATCAATTTATTGATAAGCAGCATGCCCTTGCTAATAAATGTCATCTTGCTCAGAGAGTTGTCTCAATTTACCTTTTTGTCCAATTTCAAACATGACAGGCTAGGGGTACAGTTGACACAAGCATTCTCTGACATGGCTGAATTGTTGACTTCTATTCCTTGACTATACATATCATTTATAAGGAGGGCCTCCACTGTGACTGAGGAGAGGTACTTAAGTGGGTAGTGATAGACATGGGGGAGGGAAAGAGTAACTACAAGCATTTTCTAAGTGCAAAAAAGACAAGGAGGTAGTATAATTTTATTTGTATATATGTTATATTTCTTTTAAAGACCAAAATGTCTTGAAATATTTGCATTTGTTGATGACTGTTGAGTTCAAAACAAAAGAAATTATCTCAAATATTACTTTTTTCCTGAAAAGTTATTACTCCCAACTCTAAACTCATTTTTCTTTTCTTCTTAATCCAATAAGATAGAAAATACTAAGATACTGTTCGGGTGAAGAAGAAACATTATAACACTCATTTATGGGTCTATTGTCCACCTCTTTCTTTATGACTGATCACAAAAAAAAGTCTTAACTAAACAAAAAATTGTAGAGTGCTGAGTGAATTTTTCAACACCTCCTACTTCACCCTTCCCTCTCAAGAGAGGATTTAGCATGCAAGTTTTCTGACAAAAGAAATGCTGTCCCTGTGGGATCCTTTTTTTTTTCTCTTCTACAGTTGAAAACTCGTCAATATCACCACCTATTGTCATTGCAACAATCTCTAAGAAAGAGATAGTCCTTCTATTCTACAGGGCCAACTCCTCTAATTGTTCCATTAATTCCATCTCTCTTATTTTGACTCTAAGCTTTCCCCCATTGCAAAACTCCCTTTTAATTTTTAATCTTTTTATCTATGGGCTTTCCCCTTTTTACTAAAAATTGGCTCAGATCTGTCCAATCCTGTAAAATTTTCCATTTGATCCTGACATCCTTTCAAATTATCATATTATATCTCCTCCCTTTCCCAGTAACCTCTCAGGAAAAAAAAAATCTAATATTGTTTAGTACACTTCCTCTCCTTCTAATGTTAAACAATTATAGTCTTGTTTCTGACCCAATCACTCCATGGGAAATATCCTCTACAAACTTACCAATAATGAGTTAATTCATAAATGATAGTATTTTCATAATCTTCATTTAAATTCCTAGGGGGTAGGGATTGTAGCAGACTTTGTATTTGTATCATTGGCACCTAGGAAAGTAACTGAAAAATAGTTGATGCCAAATAAATACTGATTGATTGATTAATTATTGGCCTCTACCAAGCACACAACTCCTCATGAGTTTTCATGACACTCTGATCCTAGTACTATTCTACCTATCTGACCTTTCCTCCTCAGTCTCCTTTACCAGATGATAATCCTTGTGCAGTCTCCTAACCTTACAAGTGCCTCTGTCTATGTCCTAGGCACTCTCTTCTTTCCTATATCTTTTAAATGAGCTCATTAGGTTCCATTGTCATTAACTTCTCTATTCAGATGAATCTCAAGTCTATACATCCACCTCTGAACTTCAATCCATAGATCACCAATACTTGGACCTTTGTACATAGACATCTTGAAGGCATTTCAAACTCAACAATTCAAAAGAGAACTCATATTAATGTCAACATTCAATTTAAATAAATATTTTTATAATTTCTTATTTCTGTTCAGGGCCCCACTATTCATCTACACATTCTGGTTTGCAATCCTGGAATTAATCTCTACTCTTCTCTCCATCTTCCCTTACCCAACCAGTCAGTTGCCAAATCTTGCCACTTCTATATCCACAACATTTATGACATTTACTCTTATGTCCACTCACACAGTCATCTCCCTAACTCAGGTCTGAATCGCCTCTCACTTGGACTGTTGCAAACCACTCTTAATTTAAAGTCCAGTCTCTATATCCTCCATACTATCCTCCAAAAACCTACAAAAATGATCTTCCCAAAGCACATGGTTAATCATATCACTTGCTTACTCAGTCCTTAAACAGATATCTTATTGACTTGAGGACAAAATAATAATTCTTCAGTTTTACATTTATACTCCTATGCCATGTTAATCCAGTCTTGCTCTTCAGATTTATTTCACTTTACTCTCAGGCATGCCTAGACTCCAATCCAACTTACCTACTGCCTGTACTCCAGACTCAGAATTCTACCCCCATTTCTGTCCCTCTGCGCAGGCCGTTCTCCATGCTCCAAATGCCCTACATTATCTCTGCTTCTTAGAATCTCAAGCTTCCTTTGTGTCTCAGCTAGTGGGTCACAGGAAGCCCAGTTTCTAAAACTGTATCCCTCCATAATTTATCATGTATTTACTTATCTCTGAAAATGTTTCATCCCTTCCTATCCCATAGAATGTAAACTCCCTGACATTAAGGACTGTTTTGTATTTTATTATTTTTATCCCCATTGGATAGGACAGGGCACCTTGCATAGTGTCCACATCAAAATAGTAGTTGAATGGAAGGCAATGAATGCATTTTTGAAAACTTCAAGCTTCATTCATATTGGCATCATAATCAAAATAATCATATAACAGGAATATTAACAACTCCATATGAAAATTTAAATTTCATAAATTATTTTTCTCCCACAATTTTTAGAAGAATATATTGTTAAGCTAATTTTACAGATGAAGTGACTAAGGATCACAGAGGTACAGTCATGTAGCCACAATCACAGTCAGAGCCAGTAAGACTCAGATGTGGGACTCAAACCCAGTTGTCCTAACTTCAAGTCCAATTCTCTTTCCACTACATCAACCAACAAATATATCAGTGAAATTCCTCACCCAAAGCCTCGATTTGAGAAGTGAGGGGAAAGTAATAAATAAGACAAATCTACTTATGGATACACAAAGATTTCTGTCTAAGTTTTCCTTACCTAACTATGTTTGATCATGTACTTACAGTTTGTAGAGTTGTCTCAGGGTATGTGATATCACCTATGAGAGATCAGAATTTTATTTACTAACATGCTATGATAATGTTCAATGCGTATACCTCACTTCTAAATCTTTAACTTCTGGTCCCTTATAGGGACCAGAAACAACAAGACCAAAATCAGGAATGAATCTTACTCATTGTTGGGGGAGGGGAGGGGAAGAGGGAGAGGGAGAGAGAGGGAGATGCATTAAGGCCCTATACAAAACTGAAATCAATATAAAGTTTGGCATGGCAAGAAGAATAGACAAGCTTCCTTGAAATGAGCTACAAATCAGTAATCATATCTAAGAATTTTTACACAAAAACCAAGAACAGCAGTGGTATCTACTGATGCAACTAGATGATTACATTAGGCTCCAGCTATTATCTTTGCATAGTAGCACCATATTTATGTTGAGTGTCATAACATTTGGGAGATACTCCCTTGAGCAACTTAGCACCACATGTAGCCACCATCATTAAAATGCCTTTTGAAATTCATTGGGATTTTGAGTTGTGTGAGAAGTTCTCTAAATTCTCAGGGGGCTTCATTATTTTTTTTTTCTTTATCTATGTTTGTCTAGGATTTTTTAAAAGGAAAAAAAACAAGATTGGATAGCACTATAGCCAAGCTAGTATGATCTGTGACGGAAGCTCTCAAAAATTATTTTGGGATCAACTTGTGGCAATTGTGGTTGTGACGGCATTCACTATTAAATTAGATCCTCAACATGTCACCAGATTCATTTTCATCAGGCCATAACACATACTGATTATACATATACAAAACTGAAGCTGAAAGACCAACTATGAAAGTCAACTTACTAGAAACCACAAATCCTGGAACATAGGCACTATTCATAGTGAACACAATTATTATGTCTAAAGGCAGTACTGACAATCTTTTCAAGGCTCCTGATAAACTTTTGCTGAAATATAAGAGCACATATAATATGTGACACAAAAATTTTCCATAGGACGGTTGATATATGCTGTGAGTCAGTTGAGGGCTTGGAAAGCCCATAATGCTCATTATATCTTCTTTGGTCATAAATTCTTCACTTATCCATGTATCTGAGAAGGAAACTATTTCATGCCTCACTAAACTTGCTCATAATATCGCCATTTATGTCTTACAGGGGTTTCTTTGCTGGTACTTGGGGCAGCACTCTGTTGCTTTGCCCATACTTGGATCTCGGTCACAGTCATGGGTTGCAGTCTCAGGGCAAGAAGGAGCAGTAGCGCAGTAAGGCTTATAGCCACACTGTAGCAGGGACCCTCGTCATGGTTGCAGGGCAGAAAAGAGTGCTTGTGGTCACTCACAGACCAGAGCACAGGTCAAGAGAGTAGTAAACACCTCTACTTAGATCATACCACCTTGGAAAAAAATGCAAACTTACAGGTCCCTGGAAGAATCTCTGAAAAGAGCATCACAAAATCCCTGAAACTTGGAACAGCCTATCCTCCACCCTGGAAGGAGAGCCCCACTTTAGCAAAGAGTTAAACCACAAAAATGAGCATACAACAGAAAAAAAATCTGATCATAGAAAGCTACTATGGTCACAAGAAAGATCAAAACACCCACTCAGAAGAAGACAACAAAGTCAAAATTCGTACTTGCAAAGACTCACAAAAAAATGTGATTTGGTCTCAGGGCATGGAAGAGCTCAAAAAAGATTTTTAAAATCCTAAAAGGAGGTAGAGGAAAAATTGGGAAGAGAAATAAAAGTGATGCAAGAAAATCATGACAAAAGAGACAATAGCTTGGTAAGGTAGGCACAAAATAATGAAGAAAATAACACCTTAAAAAACTGAATTGGCCAAATGGCAAAAAGAAAAACCCACATGAGGAGAAAGATGCCTTGAAAAGTACAATTGGCCAAAGAGGAAAAGATATTAAAAAATTCACTGAAGGAAAAAAAATCTTTAAAAAGGAGAATGAACCTAATGCAAAAGGAGGAAAAAAAATTCACTGAAGAAAATAATTCCTTAAAAATTAGAATTGAGCAAGTAGAAATTAATGATTTTATGAGACATCAAGAAACAATAAAAATAAAACCAAAAGAAGGAACATAGAAGATAATGTGAAATATCTCCTTAGAAAAACAACTGACCTGGAAAATAGATCCAGGAGAGATGATTTAAGAATTATTGGACTACCTGAAAGCCCTGATCAAAAGGAAAAAAAAAAACAAAGCACATGGACAGCATCTTTCTTTCTTCATTTATTTTTGGCTAGGCAATGGGGCTAAGTGGCTTGCCCAGAGTCACACAGCTAGTAAGTGTTAATGTATCTGAGGCTGGATTTGAACTCAAGTCCTCCTGAATCCAGGGCTGGTGCTCTATCTACTGTGCCACCTAGCTTCCCCTTGGACAGCATTTTTAAAGAAATTGTCAAGGAAAACTGCCCTGATATTCTAGAACCTGAGGGGAAAATCAAAATAGAAAGAATCCACTAATCACTTCCAGAAACCAATTTCAAAATTGAAATTCCCAGAAATACTATCACCAAATTCCATTGCTCCCAGGTCAAGGGGAAATATTGCAAGCAGACAGAAAGAAACAATTTGAGTGTCATGGAGCTATTGTCAGAAAAACACTAGATTCAGCAGCTTTTACATGAAAGCATTAAAGGGCTTGAAATATGACATTCTGGAGAGCAAAGGAGCTAAGATTACAACCAAGAATCACCTACCTAGCAAAACTGAGGATAATCCTTAAGGGCAACTATGGATATTCAATGAAATAGAAGACTTTCAAGTATTCCTCATGAAAATACCAGAAGTAAATAGGAAATTTGACTTTCAAATGTAAGACTCAAGAGAAGCATAAACAGGTAAACAGGAAAGGGAAATCATAAAGGAATTAATAAGGTTAAACAGTTCCTATTCTTACCAGTTATTTTCCCTGGTTTTCCTGAAGATAGTTCACATTCCACTTTCTGTGAGAAGTGTTTCCTCCCTAACAGTAGCTCCCTCTAAGATTACAATTCATCTCTCTGTCTACGATTTGTATGCACCTAATTGTTTACATGATGTCTCTCTAAATGCAAGGTGAGCTCCTGGAGGAAGGCAGGGTCTTTTGGGCTTTTTCTTTTTTGCTTTTTTTTTTTTTGTATTCCAAGTTATAGCATAGAGCTGACATATAGTAAGCCCTTAAAATTCTTGTTGACTGGTGACCAACTTGGTTATCCTCCTTTGGATGATCTCCAGATTTTCAATATTTTCATGAAATGAGGTCAGGACTGAAAATGTTATTTCATATCTGGTCTTATTAAGGCAGAATCCAGTGGAATTGTCAACTTTCTAACTTTTATATACTCTTTTATTTTTTCTATCTACAGATAAAAAATTTTAACATTTGTAATAATTTTTTCCCAAGGTAATTGGCAGAGGTGGGCAAGCAAACCATTTCAGGCCTGTGAGAAAGTCAGTGTAAAGACAATGGAGTGTCTTTGTGGGAAAAGGCAAATAACTCCAGTACAGCTAGATTTTACACTGCATGCATGGATGGAAGTAAGGTATAAGACTGTAAAGGTAGGAAGGAGCAAGATTGTGGAGATTTTTAAATTTTTTCTAATGATTCTTTATTGGTATTTTTTGTTTAAACATAACCTAAATTTCATCTAATGTCTCTCCCACCTCACTCCTCATAAAGAGTTATCACAAAGAAAAATGAATATATTTTATAGGTATATTATGCCACAAAAGCAGTCAGTGATAAAAAGAAACTTCCTGCATAGATCAAAGTATTTATAGCACCACCTTTGTGGTAACAAAGAACTGGAAACAAAGTAGACGCCCCATGATTGAGGAATGACTTAACACATTTTCTCATATGAATATAATGAACTCCTACTGTGCAGTAAAAAACATGTGATTAATAGAGAAACATAGAAATTATTCACATGATCTAATATAGTAATGATATCAGAGCCAAGAAAACATCATACACAATGAATTTTGTTGTCAATCAGTCATTTCAGTCATGTGTGACACTTTATGAACCCATTTGGGTTTTCTTAGAAAGATACTGGAGTAATTTGACATTTCCTTCTCTAGCT